>NC_088349.1:30242500-30420000 GCF_036884655.1 Musa acuminata AAA Group | reverse complement strand
AAATAATGATAGTGCTCAAGTTTTTCTAGGACACAATCCAGAACGCCTCACTAATTCTAAGACAATCACTCATACTTATTCATAGTCTAACTCAACCCCTTAATCATCCTTTAGCATGAGGTATGGCACATAAATACAATTATTCACCTACCAAGTAGCAAAAGCAGCAGTATTTGAGCTTAAAGAGCTCAGAGTTCCCTTGCGAGAAAAGGTTGATATGGTTCAAGTAAACTGTCTAAAATTCTAAGAAGGCCTATTTCAACCAACATCTCCTTATTGCTAAACAGGGCTTCTAACCACTTCAGTTATGAGCAAACTTCATCTGAGCTTGATCACATGAGGCTCTGTTAGTTGCAGAATCACTGAATTAGTGACAGAATGTTTTCCTGACCATATTGCCTTATTGAATGGTGTGCACATGCAAACAACAACTTAAATAAAATAATGATGACTGGGGTTGCCCTTTCTTTCCAAAAGGATCTCCCACTTTGAAATCCTACCATGATTGGAAAGGAAAAATTTTGTGCATAGAGACTAACACTGAAAAAACCCACTAAGATACCAATTTCATGATTCTAATAATGTCGGATCACCACTTTCCCTAAAAACTTAAGCTACAAGGAAAGGACCTAAGTTACATGTAAATTATAAGGAATTTTATTACTGTTACAATTCATTACATGTCATTCCCCACTTCTCATGCTCACCTGCCAATTCGAATTGGAAATATAGCATAATTCTCAATCTTTATCCCAGCAAATACTATGACTCATTAGATGTTTTCTTTATGGATGGAAGTTCATAGAACAATCAAGTGCTTTAAAATAGTTTCAGCATGGATGACACTTCACTGTTTGATTCAAGCACTTGTTTCTGGCATAAGGTATCAGCTAACTACTTCCCAAATATTGTTGCATTATCATATGTGTACTTGGTAGAAGCATAGTCCTTCATGCCAACTCAATCCCTCATGTGATCCATATTGGTAAATCAAATGTTCCTTTGACTTAGTATTACTGCTTGCAGCCAGTGGAAACTATAACACATCTTGAAAGTGATGTTAGTTCATGGTGCCCATGCCAATTTAGAAAAAAAAAAATGGAGAATAATTTCTATCAAATCTCAATTGCAATCAGGACACCATGTACGAGTAAGTCTTGGCCACCTTATAATACCAAGTTGTATGTGTCTATAACTTTCACTTCCGTTTTAGTACTGATTGCTACATCCATCCATCTTGTAGCAGTTTGGACTTGATGGTACTTCACAAATATCTTTGGTCTCCAACTTCATGGTTTGCAGCTTCTAAGTATAAAATTACAAAGGTTAAGATCAGTGAACAAGATGATACTAGATAAGCAAATACTTCTTAGTAAAACAGAATGAGGTGCTACCTTCTTCCTCATTGTATTCACAACAAAGTGACTTATCTTTCCACAATAATAACTCATGCAAATAGTACTAAGAAAATCGAATGAGATGCCACCTTCTTCTGCTTGGTATATTCATAAGCAAAGTGACACATTTTTCCACAGTTATGACAACTTACCGTACTCCTAGTCTTTCCAAAGTTCTTTTCTATGTTCTTAACCAGTTTCTTTCCCTTCTTATTCCTAAACTTCTTTTCAAGTCCCAAAGCCCTCTGTCACCACATAAGCATGTTCAGAGACCTTTGTAGCTCCAAGAGGCTTGTAAATTAGTACCATATGGTGAGCCACATCAGCGAAGGTCTTAGTGTTGCAAATGTGAACCTTAATGTGCTCCCAAATACTGAGAAGAGATTAGATAACTTTTTGGACTTGCTGCTAATAAATAAGGGTATGACCAGCTGACATATTGGAAATTTCTCTCATATGATAATTAAGAATGTGGATAGAGACTTTGTTGTAAGAATCAACCTTTATAGCTGGTTCCTTTGATCACAATGGGAACCCAAGCTTCTCTTTCAGAATGCCCAAATGGCATAAGTAGTATGAAGTTGTTCAAGTTTTCCTATAAGGCCATCAACCACAGAGCTTATTAAAATTCCATGTACAATGGAACCCTTTGCTTTCCAAAAATGATATTTTTTTTTATCATCCATTTATCTATTCAAGTCATTCATGTGTTCAATGCAATGCTTCTTGTTCTTCAAGCACTTTAGCCACGTACTAGATCTTTGAAGGTTAAATGTGTAGTTATCCCTATCCAACTGTAACACCCCGGTGTAGTCCTACAATGCTAGTAGGCAAAGACATTGACTTATAAGGGTTTGTTAAGTGTACTATAAAAACTTTGGCCTAAGCATCTTACGCTAGTGGTTTAGACTCAACGAAGTTAATGGATCAAATATCTCATTGAATCGGGTAACTAGTATCAGACCCGACCTAACGGTCTTTGACATGATGAGGGAGTCAAGTAAAAAAGGATTGTTTGTGGATGGGGCAGAGGGCATGTCATAGCATAGATCCACCATTGGGTCCGGTCTCACATACACCTTGCTAAGATATGATTTTAGCCTATAAGGATCTAATAGATGTATTATCGTTAACTTAAGTCTAAGCATTTTGTATTAGTGGTTTTCGCTTAACAAAGTTAATAGGTCAATTATCTCATCAAGTCAAGTTATAACAAATGATATAAGAGTCTAGTATTTAATATGGTGAGGGTGCTTATCAAGAAAGGGCTCTCGATGGATTGGGCTAAAGGGCACACATAGCATTAGTATGGAGCCACCATTGGGCTAGGCCTTATATGCATCATGCAAGAAGTTGTTCTGGGTTATGTTGAGCTCTAATAAGAGTGTCAAACCTTCAAAATGGGGTAGAACACCATTTTAGTCCTATGTTAAGAGTGAAAAGACTTAAATTAACTTATAAGGGGTGTATACTATTAATCTAGGCTTAAGCATTTAGGACTACTAATTTAGGGTTAAAAAGTTAATGGGTTAGTTATCTCATCAGGTCCGATCGTAACAAATGACATTAAAGCCTAATATTAGTTATGTTGAGAGGCTCAAATAAAGTACTGATGGAAATCATCAACTTAGCAACCATATACCCTGATAACTAAAGAGTTATGATACATATGAAATACAAATTGACACCCTCCAACGAATTGAAATAAGACGGATCGTTTACGATTGAAATAAGGGAAACTATTCTAATCACTTTATCAATGAAAATTTGATGAAATAATTAGAACAACATTTTGATACCCTTAAAACGCCACAAACTAAGAAGTTTGATAAGTTGAAAGGAAAAGTAAGGATTTTTGGGTTTTGAATGCCACAAGCAGAAAAGCTTGATAAGTTTCAAAGTTAATGTAAGAACTTAAAAACAAAACACTCACCAGTGTTGAAAGATAATTATACTTCGTAATTGGCTCCTTACAAAGGGAGTCAGCTTTGTTTATACAGTACAAAGGCCAAGTACAAAGTGAATGAATCCATTAAATGACATTCATATTCCTAATTCATGAATGTAGATCACTCATGAATCTGCTTTAAATTGATTTGAATGATTATTCATGAATAAGCCCACAATTCCTAATATGGTCCAATATGACTGAATGGCCTTTATTCTTTAAAATGGGCTAAAATTTCGTCCTTCTCTCAAAGCTGGACTTTCTCTTCATGATTTGGACTTACTTGAATCATGTTGACCATTTTAGTCTCTTCTTGCATCTATAGAACTTTAACCGAGTCTTGACCAGCTTGCTCCTTCCAAATGTCTTCCAATAAACAAGTTAAGGCTTCTTTCATCCTTTTAGCTTTTAGCTCTTGTCATTGGTCCTCCATTAATAGTTAACGGGTCTTTGGTAGAATTATGATCAACTTGATAGTTCATATCATTCCCCCTTTCCTCGAAAGGATTCATCCTCTAATCAACGCCTTCATCACCTATATCAAACAAAGATAAATCAGAAACATTGAAGGTTTTACTAACATTATCATACTCACCTGGTAGAACTTGTATGCATTGTCATTGATTTTTTGAAGAACTCGAAATGGACCATCTCCTCTTGGCATTAGTTTAGACTTCCTTTGGCTAGGAAATCTTTCCTTCCTAAAGCATACCCAAACCTAATCACCAAGTTCAAATACTACTTGCTTTCGGCCTTTATTGTATTGTTTCTTATATTGTAGAGTTTTCTTTTCAATTTGTGTCCGGACTCTTTTATGCAATGCTTTGATAAAATCAGTTTTTTGTTTACCATCCAAATTGGCCTCTTCCAAAGGTAAAGGTAGTAAATCCATAGAAGTTAATGGGATTGAACCCATACACAACTTCAAATGGGGAATGATTTATTGTAGCATGCACACTTCTATTATAAGCAAACTTCACATGTGGCAAACATTCCTCTTAATTTTTTAAATTCTTTTGAATTATGACCCTCAAAAGTGTCGATAAAGTTTGATTTACCACCTTTGTTTGTCCATCTATTTGCGGAAGACGAGTGGTTGAATACAATAGCCTTGTACCCAACTTGCTCTAAATTATTTTTCAAAAGTGGCTAAGGAACTTCACATCTCTTTCACTCATAATTGTCTTTGGAATACCATGTAATCTTACAATTTCTTTGAAGAACAGCCCCATAACATATGTTGCATCATATGCTTTGTGGCAAGGAATAAAATGTGCCATCTTGCTAAACCTGTCAACAACAACAAAAATAGAATCTCTCCGTCCTTTTGACCTAGGTAAACCTAAGACAAAGTCCATGTATATATCAACCCAAGGCTCACTAGTTATAGGAAGAGGAGTATACAATCCATGAGGTATTACTTTAGATTTAGCTTGTTTACAATTAATGCATTTCTCACACAATCTCTCAACATCTCTTTTCATGTGTGGCCAAAAGAAATGGTCACTTAACACATCTAAAGTTTTTCTAGCCCCAAAATGCCCTATTAAACCTCCACTATATACCTCTCTTATAAGTAATTCTCTCAATGAACATTGAGGAACATACAACTTGTTTTCTTTGAAAAGAAAACCATCATACCTGAAGAACTTGTCAAAACCCCATTTCTCACGTGTCCCATAAACATTAGCAAAATCATTATCATAATTGTATAAATCTTTAATGTGCTCAAAACCCAATAATTTTGCATCAAGTTGAGAAATTAAAGCATACCTTCTAGAAAGAGCATCAACAACCACATTTTTCTTTCCTTGTTTGTACTTTATGATATATGGAAAGGATTTAATAAACTCCACTCATTTGGCATGCCTACAGTTTAGCTTTCCTTGTCCTTTGAGATATTTCAAGAACTCATGATCGGTGTGTCTAATGAATTCCTTGTACCAAAGATAGTGTTGTCATGTCTCTAACACTCTTACCAAAGCGTAAAACTCCTTGTCATATGTCGGGTAGTTAAGACTTGCTCCACTTACCTTCTCACTAAAGAATGCAATAGGTCTGTTGTTAGGACTCTAGCTAGGAGAGTCCTAATTGAGAGGGACATTCTATTAGGACTCTAGCTAGGAGAGTTTGTTAGGACTCTAGCTAGGAGAGTACTAATTGAGAGGAACATTCTGTTAGGACTCTAGCTCGGAGAGTCCTAATTGAGAGAGACATTCTGTTAGGACTTTGTTAGGACTCTAGCTAGGAGAGTCCTAATTGAGAGGGACATTCTGTTATGAGGTTTTTTCTTAGAGAAGAATTAGGAGTTGTAAGGGAATAGGAGTCTTGAGTAGGAGTCCTATTAGGAGTTAGGGTTTAGAAGCCTTATAAATAGCCATGTATTCCTTCTCTTTCAAAAGGAATAGATGAATCTTTTCTGCAGCCTTTGAGCAGCAACTTGGAGGGAGGAACCCCTATAGAGTTCCAAGGAGGCTGATCCCCTAAAGAGATCAATCCCAAGTTTAGAATCTACAAGGGTTCTATCACCTGGTATCAGAGCAGCATTCTTGGTGTCTCGCTGCCCTTCCACTGCCATCCATCAACCCTCCACAACCGCTCAAAGCAATTCCCACAATTGCTTAAAAGATCATCACCAAATTCCACCGTCATCTCCACCACCGCAGATCATCCCTTGATCTCCCCGTGAATTGCAACAGGTTCTGGTTTCCTACCTTACTGCTGTTGCAATTTAGTTATCCCTATTCGAAAATCCAAAAAAAAAAAAAATTTCGTTCCTATATTGCTGCAAATTTTCATCGTAAGTTGCTGAAATTTTTTGACGAGAATTCTGTTATTGCAACTTACACCAATTTTCTTGCTGTTACTGCCGAAATTTTCTTGATTAAATTGGACATCCTTGCTGTCATATAAACTGAGATATAGCTGTCAATTCCCTCCTCAAATCTCTCAAATTTTTATGGAGATTTCGTCGAGAAACCGTTGTTTCTTCGACGATAATTCTACTCTTACAAGACAACACAATTCTGCAGCAAACTTTCACGGATTTCTATCAAACCTATACATGCCTTTAACCCGTCAACAAAAGAGAGATCTTAATATCACAGATTTAGAGTCATATACTATGGCATCTAAGGAGGCAATCAATGCAAAATTTGAAGCCTTTGAGGCACGAATGGAGGATAAGATTCGGACTCTCCTTACCGAATTCAGTTTGGGCCGACCACCAAGCCCGAAGAAATCACATCAAGGAGAGAGCTATAACCAATCACGTCATGCCCAAAGAGATGAATTCCAAGAGAGGGGAGGCTCTATGACCGACCCCAAATATTCGCGCATGAGAGTGGACTTCCCTAGATGGGAAGAAGGAGACCCAATTGGTTGGATCTCGCGTGCGAAGCGATATTTTCGATACCATAAAACTGCGGATGCATCCATGGTAGAAATTGCAGCTATACATCTTGAAGAGGATGCTATACAATGGTTTGACTGGTTTGAACACACTTATGGAGTCCTTTCATGACGACAATTCAAAGAAGGACTACTGATCCGCTTCGGACCAACTTATTACGAGAACATTGACGGACAACTAGCAAAGATCCGACAAACCTCCACCATTCAGGAGTACCAGACCAGGTTTGAAAGGTTATCTAATCAAACTCGTGATTGGTCTGAAAAAGAGTTATTGGGGACCTTTATTGAGGGCTTAAAGCCGGAGATCCGGGGAGAAGTTAAGGCGCGACAACCTTACACGCTTATGGCAGCTATCTCTTTCGCACGACTACAAGAGGAGCGATTAAACCATGAAGCCCGGAGGACTAGGATCACTCCACGACCTACAATACTAAAGCCCTCAGCCCCCCCTACTATCAACCGAGTCCCTGCACCGAAAAGGTTAACAAGAGAAGAACTTCGGGAGAGATCTGCGAAGGGGTTATGTTGGCATTGCGACGAGCCGTGGAGCTGCGAGCATCGCTGTAAAAAAGGTAGACTTCTTATGATTGAACCAGTAGAAGAAGAGGTCATTGAACATCTAGAAGAGAGCCATGAACATGAAGAAGAAGATATGGAAGAAGAGCCACAACCGACCGACATTACGGTACACGCACTAGCTGGCTACTCAAATCCGCAAACGATGAAAGTTGGAGGCCTTCTCAAACAACAACCGATCACTGTTCTCATCGACACGGGTAGCACTAATAACTTCCTAAATAGTAAGGTTGCTGCTCGGATGACACTGCATATTGAAGGTTATAGCAAGTTCGATATAAAAGTTGCCGACGGCAGAATCCTAAAGTGCGACCAAAGATGCCCGCGGGTGAAACTATTACTGCAAGACCAAGAAATTATCATCGATTTCTTCCTCCTACCAATCGATGACTATGAGGCAGTGCTTGGTATAGAATGGCTGACTACACTAGGTGATGTCTCTTGGAACTTTTCTAAATTAATTATGAAATTCTACTATAAGGGCAAACAGATCATCCTACGCGGGAAGCGCGGAAGCAACGTTACCACTGTTTCGACCCAACGAATGGAGAAAGTTTTGCACAAGGTAAATAGTGGCTTTTTGATGCATCTCCAGCCACAACAAGAAGAGAAGAAAATAGAAATTGAAGATCAAAATCTTGCCCAATTGCTTACTGAATTTGCCGACATATTTGCTGAACCGCGCGGTCTTCCTCCTTCTCGGCAACATGACCATCGAATTCCAATCCTTCCGGGCAAGCCACCAGCGAACACTCGACCGTACCGATATCCTCACCTCCAGAAAGATGAAATTGAAAAGATCGTAAAGGAGATGCTTGAAACAGGGGTGATTCGGCCAAGTTGTAGCCCCTATTCCTCACCGGTGCTACTTGTACGCAAGAAGGACGGAACTTGACGGATGTGCATCGACTACCGAGCTTTAAATGGCATCACCGTCAAGGACAAGTATCCAATACCAGTGGTGGATGAACTTCTTGATGAATTAAAAGGAGCTCGAGTCTTCACAAAGTTGGACCTCCGATCCGGTTATCACCAAATTCGGGTATGTGACGATGACATTCCAAAAACTGCATTTCGCACACATAATGGCCATTATGAATTCTTGGTAATGCCTTTTGGACTCACTAATGCTCCTTCAACCTTTCAAAGTCTCATGAACGATATTTTTCGAAGCTTTCTTCGTAAATTTGTGCTGGTATTTTTTGATGATATTCTCGTTTACAGCCCTTCTCTTGAGACTCACTTTCAGCATTTACGGATTGTTTTGATGATCCTTCGGGAGAATACTCTTTTTGTAAAGCAACCAAAGTGCAGCTTTCTCCAGCAAAAAGTAGAGTACCTTGGGCATATAATATCAGAAGGAGTGGCGGTAGACCCAAAAAAATTGAGGCAATGCAAGGCTGGCCGAAACCTACAAACGTGAAATTACTGCGGGGGTTCCTTGGACTAACGGGCTACTACCGAAAATTTGTTAAGGACTATGGGAAGATCAGTGCACCACTTACTTCTTTACTGAAAAAAGATGCTTTCCAATGGTCGGACAAAGCCTTTGCTGCCTTCGACAAACTTAAAGCAGCCATGACAACGATGCCGGTGCTTGCGCTACCAGATTTCAATAGACCCTTCATCATTGAGGCCGACGCATCTGGAGTCGGAATTGGAGCCGTTCTCATACAAAATGGTCGACCACTCGCATACACTAGCAAGGCATTATCTCCCTCACATCAAAACATGTCAGTATATGATAAGGAGATGCTTGCCATTGTACACGTAGTAACGATGTGGAGACCCTACCTGATCGGCCGGCGATTTCAAATTAAAACTGACCATAAAAGCCTCAAGTACTTTTTGGAGCAAAAGATATCATCCCCTGAGCAACAAAAATGGGTAACCAAACTTCTTGGATTTGATTATGAAATTATTTACAAAAAGGGGAAAGAAAACGTTGTTGCAGATGCACTCTCACGGCTACCTGAACAAGCTAAGGTTTCAGCCATCTCCCTTCCTACCACCGGTCTCCTCGAGGATATTAGGGAAGAATGGAAGAAGGATCCAGAGATCAACAACATCATAAAAAAATTGGAGGAGGATCCAAGTGCAATAGCCCACTACACCTGGGATTCGAGGGATCTACGCTACAAAGGTCGCATTGTGCTTATACCTGACTCCCCTTGCATCACAATCATTTTGCATGAAATGCACTCCATACCTTCAGCAGGGCACTCTGAATTCCTAAAAACCTACAAAAGAGTGAAGCAAAATTTTTATTGGAGAGGGATGAAAAAAATTATTGCTGAATATGTGGCACAATGTGATGTATGTCAACAGCACAAGGGTGAAACTATGGCAAATCCAGGGAAGCTACAACCACTGCCCATACCAAACTCAGTGTGGACTGACATCTCCATGGACTTCATTGAAGGGCTGCCATCTTCCAAAGGTAAAAGCATGATTCTCATGGTGGTTGATCGACTTACGAAATATGCTCATTTTTGTGCTGTAAGAAATCCCTATACTGCTGCTAGTATTGCCCAGATTTTCATAGAAAATATTGTTAAACTACATGGGATGCCAAGGTCCATCGTAAGTGATTGTGACAGGATCTTCACTAGTAAATTTTAGACCGAGTTATTTCAGTTACAAGGCACCAAACTTAAGATGAGCACAGCGTATCATCCACAAACTGACGGCCAAACAGAGGTGGTAAATAGGTGCTTAGAGACGTACCTCCGGTGTTTCGCTAGCGACCGACCAAAAGAGTGGGCAAAATGGCTTCCCTGGGCCGAATGGTGGTATAATACTACATATCATTCATCTACAAAATGTGCCCCTTATGAAGCATTGTATGGTCGACCAGCCCTTGTGATTCCAAAGTATGTAATTGGCTTAGCCAAGGTAGATCAGGTTGACCAAGAATTGATTGATAGGGACAAACTCTTACAACTGTTAAAAGATAATCTCTCTACCGCTCAAGCCAAAATGAAGCAGCAAGCCAACACACGACGAAGTGAAAGAGAATTTTCAGTAGGAGATTGAGTTTATCTTCTCCTACAACCATACAAGCAACTCTCTATCAACACTCGAGCCTCCATGAAGCTATCCCCACGTTTTTATGGGCCCTATCAGATCACAGAGCGTATTGGAGCCGTGGCGTACAGACTTAAATTACCTGAGGATGCCAAAATTCACCCTGTCTTCCACGTATCATGCCTAAAGCCCAAGTTGGGAGAACACGAGTCACCCCAGATCCAACTGCCCAACACAACTGAGGATGGAGTTATTCAAGCCCAACCACAAGCCATCCTCGATCGCAGGATCGTGATGCGTCGCCGACATCCCTCTACTGAAGTACTAGTGCATTGGAATAATCTACCACTTGAAGACGCCACATGGGAACCATATGAGGAGCTGAAGACTCGGTTCCCTGAGTTCATGGAATCTCAGCCTTGAGGACAAGGCTGATTTGAAGAGAGCGGGTCTGTTAGGACTCTAGCTAGGAGAGTCCTAATTGAGAGGAACATTCTGTTATGACTCTAGCTAGGAGAGTTTGTTAGGACTCTAGCTAGGAGAGTCCTAATTGAGAGGGACATTCTGTTAGGACTCTAGCTAGGAGAGTCCTAATTGAGAGAGACATTCTGTTAGGACTTTGTTAGGACTCTAGCTAGGAGAGTCCTAATTGAGAGGGACATTCTGTTATGAGGTTTTTTCTTAGAGAAGAATTAGGAGTTGTAAGGGAATAGGAGTCTTGAGTAGGAGTCCTATTAGGAGTTAGGGTTTAGAAGCCCTATAAATAGCCATGTATTCCTTCTCTTTCAAAAGGAATAGATGAATCTTTTCTGCAGCCTTTGAGCAGCAACTTAGAGGGAGGAACCCCTATAGAGTTCCAAGGAGGTTGATCCCCTAAAGAAATCAATCCCAAGTTTAGAATCTGCAAGGGTTCTATCATCTGCCTTCTTGCATTAAGAATCCTCCAATACCTATTCCACTCGCATCACACTCAATCTTAAAAGTTTTAGCAAAGTTAGGTAAAACAAGCAAAGGTGCTAAACTGAGTTTATCTTTAAGCAAGTTAAAAGCATCATCTTGTTTTTCACCCCATCTAAATCCCACATTCTCTTTTATGCATTCAGTTAATGGTGCAGCAATTGTAGAAAAATCCTTAATGAATCTTCTATAAAGACTAGCAAGACCATGAAAACTTCTTACATCATTAACACTAGTGGGTTTTGGCCACTCCCTAATTACCAAGGTTTGCCGTACCGGACTGTACCGCCCGGTATGGGCGGTACGTACCGGTCCGACAGACCAGCGGTACACGGACCGCACTGTACCGTACCGACACTGTAGCACACTGTAGCTACACTATAGCACACTGTAGCTGGGTGTACCGCTCGGTACACCGTACCGTACCGGTACCGAGCCCGGGTCGAAACACCGGTACGGTACGATACGGCGAACCTTGCTAATTACCTTCATTTTTTCATGATCAACATGTATTCCTTTATCGTTAACAACATATCCAAGAAAAGTAATTTCATTAGTGCAAAAAGTGCATTACTTTAGATTAGCATATAACTTTTCTTTTCTAAACACATCGAAAACAACTTTTAAATGTATTACATGCTCATCTAAACTTTTGCTATACACAAGTATATCATCAAAATAAACCACTACAAACTTTCCAATGTAAGCACGCAAAATATAGTTTATCAATCTCATGAAAGTACTAGATGCGTTAGTTAGGCCAAAAGACATCATCAACCATTCATATAAACCATGTTTAGTTTTGAAAATAGTTTTCTATTTATCACCCTCACGCATTCTTATTTGATGATATCCATATTTTAAATCAATTTTTGAAAACACACAAGAACCATGCAATTCATCCAACATATCAACTAGCCTAGGAATAGGATGTCTATACTTTACCATGATTTTGTTGATGACTCTGCAATCAACACACATTCTCCAAGATCCATCCATTTTAGGTACCAACAGAACAAGAACTGCACATGGACTCATGCTTTCTCGCACATACCCCTTTTCCATAAGCTCACTTACTTGCTTTTAGATTTCCTTAGTCTCTTCAAGGTTGCATCTATATGCTGGTTTATTTGGTATACTTCCACCTGGAATGAAATCAATTTGATATTTAATTCCTCTGATTGGTGGCAAACCATTAGGAACTTCGGGAAAAAGATCCTCATTTTCTTACAAAAGATTAACAATAATACTATGCAAACTCTTGTCAATTTTGTTAGAAGCAATCAAAACGTCCTTGTACATAAGTACAAGTAAGGGCTGCCTCATGGTTAAGACTTTCTTCACATCACTCATTTTAGCATAAACACTCAATTTTCTTTCACTCAAGCTTTCCTTGTTTTCTCTTCCCTTGTGTTTCCTAATACTCTCATTTTTACCACTCAACTTACCTTTTTCTTTTTTCTCTCTTTCTTGCTCCCTCCCCAGAGTTTTGGTTAATAAAGACTCGAGCTCTTCATATTGTTGTTTTATGCGCATTTGGTCTTTAAAAATTGTCTTTGGAGGCAAAGGTCTAAGTTGATATTTATGTTCATCCATAATAAAAAAATAACGATTTTTGAACCCATCATGTATTACCCTTCAATCATATTGTCAAGTTCTCCCCAACAACATATGACCAGCATACATAGGTACCACATCACACCAAACTTCATCCTTATATCTACCAATTGAAAAAGAAACTAACACTTGTCGATTTACTTTTACCACACCACTATCATTTAACCATCGTAACTTGTAAGGTTTTGGATGTTTGATAGTAGGTAATTTCAGTTTCTTCACAAGCAAGGTGCTTGCCACATTTGTACAACTTTCACTATCAACAATCACATTACACAACTTATTAGCAATCAAACAATGAGTATGAAACAGATTTTCATGTTGTTCACCATGTTCATCGTTTTTATTTTACAAACTAAGTGTGTGTTGAACAACTAGATTTTCACTTTTAGCATACTCTACATTATCAGCATCCTCTGGAATGCCATCATCATCCTCTCTCTCACTTTCAGATTCCTAAATCTCATCCCTCATGATCATAACTCTCTTATTAGGACATTCACATACCGCATGTCCATGCCCAAGGCATTTAACATACTTAATGCCTATAGTTTGAATTGGTTGATTCTCACTTTTACCCATGCTGCTTGATTCATTTTTGCCTTTAGCTTCATCAATTTTAGGCTTAACAATGGGTTTATCATCCTTTTTACTCCAATTCGGTTTCCAAGAGGAAGAAGAACCCAAATAAGGTTTTGAATCATACCTTGTACCTTTTCTTTTGAGTTGCCTCTCAATCTTCATGGCGAGATTCACCATGTCCTCAATCTCCACATAATGTTGTAACTCCGCAAGATCAGCAATGTTCTTATTTAATCCACTCAGGAATCAAAACATGGTAGCCTGATGGTCTTCCTCCACATTAGCCCTTATCATGGCTATCTCTATCTTCTTGTGATATTCATCAACACTCATGGAACCTTGTGTCAAAGTTTGCAGCAGTTGATGCAAATCCCTATAGTAATAGCTAGGGACAAATCTCCTCATGATTTGTTTCATCTCCAACCAAGTCTCCATAAGCCTTTCACCATTTCTACGCTTGTCTTTACATAATTGATCCCACCAAACAATAGCGTAATCAAAAAATTCATCAGCGACTAATTTTACCTTTTTCTCTTCAGCGTCGTTGTGACTAAGGTATACAGTTTCGAATGATACCACCCAGTACGGGCAGTACATACCGGTTTGACAGTAAACCAGTATACAGACCACTCGCTACCGGGCGGTATTTTTTTATTTATAAATAATATATATATATATATATATATATACATAAATATATATAAATATATATATTATTTATAAATAAAAAATACCACCTCGACGACGTCACCTCATTTTTTCGACGTCGCCTCGTTTTTCTACGATGTCGCCCCCGCCTAGGGAGAAGAGAGGTGACATTGCACTTTTTTTTTTTAAATTTTGTATATATAAATAAAAGATTATATATATATATATATATATATATATATATATATATATATATATATATATATATATATACATATATATATATATATACTCGGCGACGTCGCATATTTTTTAAAAAAAATTTATATATAAATATATATATATATATATAAATAGATATATAAATAAAAGATTATATATATAAATATAGAGGCAACGTCGCCTCGTGTGGGGGAGAAGGGAGGCGACATCACTAAATTTTTTTCTTTACTTATATATATATACCGAACGGTATATCGCTCGGTATACAGTAAGTACCATACCGAGAGAAGGTCAAAACTCCAGTACGGTATGATATTTCAATCCTTGGTTGTGACATTCAAAGATCAGCTCCACTTTTCGTTCCCACTCTAAATAGGCATCTAGATTATTTATTCCCTTGAAAAGGCAGAATTTTCATTTTGATGCTGCCTTTGTTTCTGTCCACACCATCAAAACGTTCACTCGTATTTGTCTCCTAGGATTAACATCTTGACCAATTAGAGTAACTTTGTCATCATCCATGTCATCTCCACCATCATATTCATCATTGACAAAGGTTAGTTGTCTCCCACGCCATGATTCACCTTGCAATCTATTAATTACATCATCATGCCTTTCTAGATGATATCTTACATCACCTATCACTTTGAACATACGTTCAAATTGTTGCTGCATTGCTTGAACCAAAAGATCATTTGATGATAAACTTGTTTTTTTATCTTTATACATGTTTACAACCTGCAAAACAAAGTTAGAATAACCTCACCAACACTCCCTCACATGTTTCACTCAAGATTTGATTCATTCCGCTCGTGTTTCATACAATTTTTGGCTTTTCTCGATACTGATCTCATTACTCTTGCCTTTTACCTCTCTTGTTTTGTTCTTTGGGTTCCTAGATTAACTAAGATACATAAACAAAAAATTCAGATTATGGCAATTCAAGGGTAGTAAAATTGGGCAGGTCTAAAAGAAAACAAAAGGTAGACCAATTTAAAGGTGTGTGTAATGCACTTGAATCATAAGCAAATATTAGAATTCAAATATCAAATGAACAAAGAAAATTTTTCGGAATGAAGAAAGATTTCCACATCGAAACAAGAATTCAAATAAACGAAGATAGAATTATGTAATTTGCAAGAATTCCTTGAATCCATAATTTTATTTTTTAATTCTGATCTCTTTTCCTTTTTTTTAACCTTTGATTTTCTCTCTCTTTTTTTTTACCTTTGATTTTTTTTCTTTTTTTTTTGACTTTCTGACTTTTTTTTCTTTTTATACAACAAAGTGCAAAAAAATAAAAGAAAAACAGTAATAACAAAATAAGATGAAGATGAAGGAAGAACAGCAATTATAGATATGGTGCTGAAAGAAGAAGAAGAGGAGAAAAGGGAAAGCTAAAAGATAGCAAATAAATGGATAAGCAAACCTCAAATTGAGCCGAGCTCTGATACCAAATGATAGAAATCATCAACTTACCAACCGTACATCTCGATAGGTAAAGAGCTATAATACATATGAAATGCAAATTGACACCCTCCAACAAATTAAAATAAAACGAATCGTTCAAAATTGAAATAAGGAAAACTATTATAATCACTTTATCAATGAAAAATTGATGAAATAATTAGAACAGCACTTTGATTCCCTTAAAATGCCACAAACTAAGAAGTTTGATAAGTTGAAAAGAAAAGCAAAGATTTTTGGGTTTTGAACGTCACAAGTAGAAAAGCTTTATAAGTTCCAAAGTTCATATAAGAACTTAAAAACAAAACACTCATCAATGTTGAAAAATGATTATACTTCTCAATTGCCTCCTTACAAAAGGAGTCAGCCATGTTTATATAGTACAAAAGCCAAGTACAAAGGGAATGAATCCATTAAATACATTAAATGATATTCATATTCATAATTCATTAATATAGATCACTCATGAATATGCTTTGAATTGATTTGAATGATTATTAATAAATAAACCCACAATTCCTAATATAGTCCAATATGGCTGAATGACCTTTATTCTTCAAAATGAGCTAAAATTTTATCCTTCTCTCAAAGTTGGACTTTTGCTTCATGATTTGGACTTATTTGAATCATGTTGATCATTTTAGGCTCTTCTTGCATCCATAGAGCCTTGACCGAGTCTTAACCAGCTTGCTCTTTCCAAATGTCTTCCAATAAACAAGTTAAGGCTTCTTTCATCCTTTTAGCTTTAGCTCTTGTCATTGGTCTTCCCTGAATAGTTAACGGGTCTTTGGCAAAATTATGATCAACTTGATGATTCATATCAAGTGCTATTTGTGAGCTAGGCCTAATATGCACTATGCTAGGTAACACCTCAATTTAGGCTTAAGTATTTTGGGCTAACGGTTTAAATTCAATTAAGTATTTGGACTAATGGTTCAAGCTCAACGAAATTAATAGGTTAGTTATCCCATTAGGTCAGATCATGACAAATGGTATCAAGACTTATTTAATATTAGAGCCACCATTGGGTTAAGTCCCATATGTACCATGTTAGAATATGATTCTAGGCTATGTTGAGCCTTGACAAAAAAGTGAATCCCAAAGAGATTGTAACAATCCGGCTTAGTCCTCCAATGAAAGTGGACAAAAGACATATTGACTTATAAGCATACTACTATTAAATTGGGTTTAAGCATATTGAACAAGTAGTTCATGCTCAACAGAATTAATGGATCAGTTATCTTATCAGGATCGTGACAAAAATGTTTCACCCTTTATTAAAGTAGCTATTATGAACTACACAAAACACAACAATAAGTACTAGCACTCAAATAAGTTATCATACACAAATAAGCTATCACAAGAAACAAAACCAAAATCTCAAGATACTCGTGTTCATCTTCTATATTTGGATATTAGACCATCATTAAGAATTTTCTAGGAAAAATTGAAGTTATGAAATTTTGTATTTCCCACTAAATTAAAAAATTTTCAACATACGAATACAAAAATCATGTATTTGAATCACAATTAGCCACCATCCCAATGGCAGCAGCCCTTTAACCAGCCACCTCCCATGACCAATAGTGGCCAACCTGCAACCCATGTTGGCAGCAGCCCTTTAACTAGTCACCACCGACGACGCAGCTGTTCCACTTTTCTAAACTTGGGCGCTCTCTATCATCTTTCAATTAAAAGAAAAACATTTTCACTCCGGTACTACCAACTAAAACAAATAGAAAATGGCTAATATCCAGAAAGGATGTACCTCCTCTGGAACTTAATAATCCATCACACAGGCATTTCGGCAAACATGTCATAGCAACATGACATGGCCAGACATTCAACAAGAAGAAACAGGAACCTAGACTTTGAACCCAAATTCACGCTACTTAGCACGATTTAACCAGTAAGTTTGTTCGAGATTAAACAGGTAAACGGAGGCAAAGACCAAGGGAGACTCACGACATAAACTCGGGATACCAAGTACTTCGGACGACTCCTACACTTGCCAAAGGAAAAGATCTAGATCTACAACTACGAAATCACGCAAAGCTTTCTCTTTCAAGTAAAAGAAAAAAAGAATTGACGCTATAAGAGAGAGAGAGAGAGAGAGAGAGAGAGAGAGAGAGCGTACGCATGGAATGGCTTGGACGAACAGTGAAGTCAGAGAAGAAACCATAGCAGATGAGCATATCCAGCAAACGTCGGAGGACTTCACAGTTCAGAAGTATATCTATTCATATTAAAACAAAAAAAATGGAGGAGTCCATATAGGTTATGGATAATTTTTCGGAGCAGTTGTTATACGACAAAGATGCGAATATAACGGCCGTTACAAGAATTATACCGGTCGTTATTCGAATTGTGGATGGCTTCTAGTAGACAAGAAAGGATGATGGTATGTCCGTGATAACGGTCAATTGTACCAGAAACTAATTACTAACCAGTGAGTATTATCACATGTAGCATTTCTAGTTGTACGGGTAAAATTATCTACATTTGACCACCATTGACTGATCAATGAAACTCGTGTGACGCGTTTATTCTGTTATATAATTTTATTGGTTTACAATAACTTTCTCCTATACATATTTCATTGGCATCATCAAACGTTTCTACTCTTAATCATAATGATTACACCGTCCTTCACGTTATTAGGGGTATCAATCTAGTTGCCAGAACCTATCACACCTGTAAACCAATTATAATTACGACCAGCTTGGATCCTAGATCATATAAGTATATCAAAAGTATATATGAATTGATGGTTTGATCACAAATCATCCGGTTGATTGATTGGATATGGTAATCTTCTTGGACTAAGAGCGTGTTTTTGTGCTGCGGCTTGCAACTAAGAAGGCAGACTGAGGGTTCCTGGCAGACTAAAGAAACAGAGCAAGCCAATTAGTCATTACAGTCTATCATCCTTGTCTGTTTCTCGAGCAATAAAAGCTGCAAAAAGATTTGTTTTCATTAAATATGTAGTTCTTACACCTGCATACATAGCTTCTCATTAGAGTTACAATCTTTCCCAAGTCATATCCTGTATAGAAAAACAAACACAAAAATGTTTAGGACAACGAAGTGCAAGCAGAATCCATATACATGCTTCTCCTTGCAGATAAAAGGTCAGGAAAGCAAATGGACAATTGTGCTACAAGCTTTCTGTGTAAGAAGAGTTTCCTGGCTTAGAAGTCGCTGGCATGCCACTATGCCTTTTGATAAACAAGGCGTGGAGCCTGGTGACCAAAACCGTGGTACCTATAAATAATACCAAGTACGCAATGCATCATGTGTGAAACATCAAACATCTCAATAAATCTCATGTCTGATGGCCGAATCTTGGGTGATGCAAATTTTATGTATTCTTCGTGCATGGAGGATAGGCACCAATTCTGCAATTTTCTGAAACAGCCGACAAGGCAACCGGTCCGATGCTGCAAGGGTTAATAGGAAAATAAGAGTGAGTGATGAATATGATGCTGAACAAGTATGTGAGATGCAAAATATTGATTCAATCTAGATTTCATACCTTTCCTCGTTTGCAGTGGATTAGAATAGGATGGTTCCTAATATCTGAAAACAGAAAAAGGAGAGCTAAGCATGCACCCAATATTCGATGGGAACATATGATAAGCAAGCAAAATTAAATATAAGCTGCTATAAATAATATGTTAACTTCAGTACCAAGTAAGACTCTTAGAGCCTCCATGATAGGACGGTTAGATACAGTTACAAATGACTCCTGCATATGCAGACAATGCTGTTATTGTAACATAAATTGCAATAAAGTTACTGATAGACATGCATTATTTAACAAATTTTACAGGCAAATGCATCGAAACTAAGAAAGATGCATTATTTAAAACTCATACTGGATTTTCACTGATAATATTGCAACAAAATTAAGAAAGATACTTTACTTAAACAACTTCTACAAGAAAATGCATAAATTTAGAATTTCATATCGGTGCAAACAAGATTAGAAACTACACTGGCAATTAGTTGGATTGCAATGCAAAAGCATGGTTTGCAAATGCCTAATAGATAATAGTGCCTCTTGACATGTTTTACAAGTACATCATATGACCATATATAGGAGATGCTAGATAGTATTTGCCTGTTGAATTATGTAACCACACATTCCAGATTGAATTTCACTGGTTGTTATTTCTGACAACTACGTTGTTGTTCTTTTGTTTGTCTAAAACATTGCAATAATTTCCTTTAGTTTAATCTTTGGATCAATGTAGACGACATAAATATTTATATTTATAAAATGTAGGAATACATGCAATAAACAAAAGAAGGAATTTCCATTTAAACCCTGCCAATATTAGAACTCTTATTTACCTGTTCAAATGTTTGGATCTTTTGTATACCCTGTAAGCCCAAGCTTCTATTATTTCTCCTTGCCATTAGCTACTGTCAATTGACGTTGCACTTAACTTGGATTAAGCCAGACTAAGTAATGGTTGAATTGCAAAGATTGACAAAATGAACAAACTGAACCAGACATGGGAAGGCTTTTTTTTGTTAGGATTTGATGAAAAGTATTCTTGATGAAAGAACAAAATGGTGATAGTAAGCTACTAAGTTCAGGTTCAAACGGTTCAATAATGGAGTCTGACCTCAAGGGTATTTGTTCTAACAGTTCCTTCCAGTGTATTAATATAATAGAGGTTTAGTTCAGCTCTTATAAGACAATTGGTCAAATCTTAATTGTGTTTTGGGTGTCCTGGAACTGATTTCACCTGTTTATATTTGTTGATTTTCTGGTTGGTTCTATAGAATTTATCTCTCTAAAATCAAATTGAAATTACAAATACCAGAATTTATCTATAAAGAATTGAACTTACAAAATAATGACTTGGATATGCAAGCTTCTCCACTCCATTTAAATTGATAGCATAGGTTTCAGAGTTTGCCATCAAATTGATTGTATACAAACTTTCACAAATGTTCACATGGTATTCCATTGTGACAAACATATCCTCCTAAAGTTTGTCCTACAGAAAATGTGCTCCGATCTTGTGTTAATCTATGTGTTGATAGAGAATAGGTGCTAAAAGTATATCATATCTATCATCCTTCATAACTATCCTCCTACATACTTATACTGTTGATTGGTACCTGAGGACTGATCACACCGTGCAGCTGCACAATGTGTACTGATCGAGTGTAGATATCCTATTACTTGAAACTAAAAGGCATACTGTTGCTTCAAAGAAAGACAATAAATTGGTAGATTTTATGAATTCCTAAAAAACAAAATGAATCGTTCCTTCGTACAAACACAAAAAGACAACGTTCTCAATATTTGTATTCAATCATCAAGATTTGTAAAAAAACAAACGAAAATTGTGGGACTTCGGTAACTTGTTTCTCAAATTCTATAACAAATTTCACTGCAAAGGAAACCTACTTTCTGATTTTCGTCTTTTTTACTTTTAACGTAAATTCACGAAGGTAAACCCAAAAGGGATTCGGCATCAATAGCTTTCAGCAGCAAGGAAAAGAAATTACATGTTGAGAATTTGGGCAACCCATCAAATCAGGTACCGGACGCAAAACACATCAGGACAATAAACTTACCCGGCTTCCTTCAATCCCAAACTGGAAAAGCCGAATCCCCTGCGACCTCACGAACTCGGCATTGACCTTTGGGTACGGCTCCGGGCACAGGTACCTGCCCAAGATACAAACGCACCGATCAAAACCCCATCTATTTCAAGAATAAGAAACCATAAATATGAACGGGAAACAAAAACAAAACAAAGGAAACCTCACACGATGGATCGCACGTTCAGAGCCTTCAAGAAGGGGAAATTTTCCTCGCTGGGGAACCCGGAGCGGTAGATCCCTCGGTCCACCACCCCGAAGTTAGAAGGCGGAAGCAGCAGCACATCCCCGCCAATGCTCCTCGTTAGGATTTCTCCCTCCCGCTGCAAGATTGGCCCTAAAACTACTGCATCCCCCTCCTGCACAGCAGCTTCCAAGATCATGTCTTTAGGGTTTCTCGAATCGTGCCAAAGGTCTCTCGCTCGATCCGATTTGGTAGTCTCGGGTGAGAACGATGGGAATTTAACGGTTCGTGGGGCAATTGGGCGACCTTTAAGGCGGTTTCTTTGCTGCTTCGTTGGCGGCGTCGCCCGTCACGCAGTCGACAAACGTTGAAGGAGGGGCGCAACGGGCGGATACTGCTGAATCCCAGGAATGGCGCCTTCACCAAAAATATAAGAACCAACGCTAATACCCCAACGTTACCAGAAATGGGCCCTAATGAACAGCAACGTTCTTCCAACGACCGCGAAGGTAGCCCGTCGAGTAATACCGGCAAGGTAGACAAGAATAGTGACTGTAGAAAGACGTTAGCCTTTTTTTTCTTAATTTATTTTAGATTTGCTTTTCCAAATCTTTAGTTTGGCACATAAACTTATCCGTTATGTTTTCTAAATAATTGCTTTGGTCACCTCAAAGTCTTCCATGGTAAAACTTAAAAACTGAATTAAATTGATGATTCATAAAATCAGATGTTTAAACCAGGGATAACGTCCTACATTCTACAATTCGTCGGGACAGGCTCATCCAATTGACAGACCCAATCCAATTAGATCAGTTGGATCAAGATGGGTGGACCGGCTTGACGTGAGTTGACCGAAATTCAATTTGACTTGACTGGGTCAAATTTTACGATGAAGCTAAGAAGAAACTTCAGTTTGAAAAGTCAAAGTCAAAATTTCTATCTTAGGAATGGCTGTGATTGACCAGTGTAGAAATGCAGGTCTTTATTCTTATGGTTCATAAGAATAAATTAGGGGGATTTCGATTACCTCATCGTTGAAAGTGGTTAAGGCGTAGTTTGCCACCTTACCTTTGTTGATTTTCTCCTCGTCTTCGGAGGAGCTCGATTCTTCCCAATTTATGTTTTTCTTCTTGCGCTCAAAGTAAGTAGTTATGTTCTTTTTGTTATTTAATTTTTATTTTATTAACTTTTTAAATTTATTTGTGAGGAGTTCAAGTTCACCATCACTTGAGCTTATGCTTGAGTGATCTTCAATTGTTCTATCTCCCAAATCCTTCCTATTTTTTGGAAGGTAGTTCTCATATTCGTCAAGTGCCACATTTGTCATTTCATAGGTCATCAAAGACCCTATTAATTCTTCAAGTAAAAAAATATTTAAATCTTTTATTTCTTGTATTGTCGTTACTTTCAAATTCTAATTTTTAGAAAGAGATCTTAAAATCTTGTTAACGAGTTCAAAATTCGAAAAGCTTTTACCAAGTCCTTTTAGACTATTGATGACATCCGTAAAACGGGTGTACATGTCTCTAATAATCTCTCTTAGTTTCAGATGAAAAAGTTCAAAATCATGTATTAAAAAATTGATCTTCGAATCTTTTACTCTACTTGTGCCTTCGTGTGTGACTTTTAATATATGCCAAATCTCAAAAGCCATTTCACAAGTAGAAACCCGATTAAACTTATTTTTTTCTAAGGCACAAAATAAGGCATTCATAGCCTTTGCATTTAGAGAAAATCTTCTTCTCCAAATCATTTCAATGGTTAATTGGAAGAGAAGACATTCGAAAACCATTTTCAATAATATTTCATAAATTTAAATCCAACGAAAGCAAGAAAACTCTCATTCGAGTTTTTCAATAAGTATAGTCCGTCCCATTGAAAAAGGGGGACGAATGAGAGAGTGACTCTCTTGAAAGCCGAAAAGAGTCATTTCTATTTGGGTGTTAAATCAAATATAAAAAACAAGGCTTTGATACCAATTGTTAGGATCAAGAGTCGGCACTAAGAGGGGGGTGAATTAGTGCAATGGTAAAATCATCTTCAAAAACTTCATTGCGATAAAACTGGTTTACGTTGAAAACTATTTCGTAAAGATCTTAACTTTGAAAGCATACGGAAACGTAGTAAAGGAGGAATTCAGTTTGCAGTAAGGTAAATAACAAGAATAAAATGCAAACCAGAGAGCATGCCAATTTTATAGTGGTTCGGTCATCATGGCCTATATCCACTCTGCCGATTCCTCTTTCGTCGAGGCCACCGACATCCACTAGCAATCTTCCTTTGATAGGTGAAGATCAAACTCCTTCTTACACCTCTCTTCTCCTTTTACCGGGTTTAGGAGATAACCCTTACAAGTACTCACTCTCCTCTCTTAAACAAAATTCCAACACTTAGACTTGGAGGAGGGAATTTCTAAAGAGATTGTAGCAGCATTTCTTTGCTTTTAGACTCTTTGTGCTTCTATATTTTAACCAGGGATGAGAGGGGTATTTATAGGCTTCAAGTTGATTCAAGCTTGGAGCCTAAAACTTTCCCATCCCGAGTTCCCCAAGCATGGGCGGTACCGCCGCCTAGTGTCAGTCTGACACTGACACTACCTTGGGCACTACCATCGCCCAGGTCTGGCAGTACCACCACCTGGGGGGTAGTGCTGGGTGGTACCACTGCCCAGACTGGCAGTACCACCGCCTAACATAGTCTTGAAGACTATGCCACGATAGTGAGACTTCTTGAAGCACTGTTTAGGCCTCTTATTGGGCCCAACACAGTCCTTACATGGGCCTAGCTGACCCCTAATTAAGTTGGCCCAAATTCAAACCTAATTACGTGCTAACTACGAAATCTAAGACATAATGTGAGCTAAACAAGTCCGTAAGTCTATTCTTCCGGCGAGCTTCTAGTGATCTTCCGGCGAACCTCTGACGATCTCTCGGCAATGTTCCGACGGACTCCCGGCAAGCTCTTAGACTTCACAACGATCTTCTTAGCAAGTTCTGACGAGTTTCTCTGGTAAGCTCCAAGATTTCTCGGCTAGTTTCGACAGAACTTCCGACGAATGTTCGGACTTTCGACGAACTCTTGAACTCCCAACGAAGTCATGTCCTTGACTCCGGGACTTCATTTTGCTTCATTCCTTGCTATCGTAGTTAATCCTGCACATGTAAAAGCACACTTCGATCTAGACAATTAATACTAAGCATTAATCAAGTTGTCCGGCATGTCATTGATCCCTTGACGCTTCGTCCGATTCTTCGGCACATCGTCGTCTCTTGCGGCCTATTGTCTAATTGGCCAGTTGACTCCGCAACTCCGATAATCTCTATCAAGAGCTAAGCATTGTTTGTGTATTGACACTCAAGGATTATGCTACACCTCTCTTTCCACATCCACCAAATAGTACATTTGAAAGTAACCTTTGCTAGTTGTGTAAAAGGCCATTTTCTTGAGAAACATTGCATGAGGTCGCCTAATTCTTGATACAAGTTTGGTTGCAGCAGCCTATTGAGTTCAAATCGCTGGAGAATTTCCTTCCATATCCATTTAGTATAGTCACAAGCAAAATAGAGGTGGTCAACAGTTTCTTCTTATTGCATACAAAGGGAGCATTGATTAACATGATAGATACATCTTCTCTTTATATTGTCTATTGTGGGTAGTTTGTTACGAAGGGCCTGCCATGTACATAGGGAATGTCTCTATGATCTCGATTGATCCTATGTCCTGACCACTAGACCATGGGACCAAATGTAATATCCCGATCGAAAAGACCTTGGGGCTCCCAAAGATTGGAAGGTTTCCGAGTTCATTGCTAATGGTACCTGGTGTCTCCCTAATCCTATTTCTCCCGTAATGTTATCACTTTGGCTGACTATCATAGCTATTCCAATCAGGAAAAACTCTTCAGATATACTTATTTGGCCTCCTAACAATGGTAAATTTAGTGCCACATCCGCATGAAATCAAATCAGGCAAAGAAATAAAAAGTGGATCCCAAGCAGTTGGACATGAGATCGACCGGGATCACAGAGACATTCCCTATGTACATGGCAGACCCTTCTCAATAAACTACCTACAATAGACAATATGAAGAGAAGAGGTATCTACCATGTTCACCGATGCTCCCTTTGTATGCAACAAGAAGAAACTATTGACCACCTCTATTTTGCTTGTGACTATACTAAATGGATATGGAAGGAAATTCTCCAACGATTTGAACTCAATAGGCTGCTGCAACCAAACTTGTATCAAGAATTAGGCGACCTCATGCAATGTTTTTCAAGAAAATGGCCTTTTACACAACTAGCAAAGGTTACTTTCAAATGTACTATTTGGTGGATGTGGAAAGAGAGGTGTAGCATAATCCTTGAGTGTCAATACACAAACAATGCTTAGCTCTTGATAGAGATTATTAGAGACTTAAGATCATGCATGGAGCACTTTATATGAAGAGAAAAAGATATTTTTGTCAAATTCAATTTTGCTATTAGCTAAAGATCTTGGGTATGATGTTAAATGTTGTACCCACAGGTAGTCTTGGCATATCTTGACATGTTGGCTATAGTTAGGAGTTAAAGTCTATAGTATATGTAGTCATAACTACCGCATGTGTACTCAATGAATTACTTGGCTTCATCTATGACTTGTATAGAAAAAGCTATTTGTAGAAACTTTACACATAATCAATTTATTTTTACTTACCAAAAAATATATATTAGCATGCCCAAATTTTTGTTCTTATGTCAAAATGATAGAACCCTTGCAGATTCTAAACTTGGGGTTGATCTCTTTAGGGGATCGGCCTCCTTGGAACTCTATAGGGGTTCCTCCCTCCAAGTTGCTGCTCAAAGGTTGCATAAAAGATTCATCTATTGCTTATCAAAAGAGAAAGAATACATGACTATTTATAGGGCTTCTAAACCCTAACTCCTAATAGGACTCCTACTTAAGACTCTTACTTCTAACCAACTCCTAATAGGACTCCTAGTCAAGACTCCTATTCCCTTACAACTCCTAATTCTTCTCTAAGAAAACACCTCCTACATGAATGCCCCTCTCAATTAGGACTCTCCTAGCTAGAGTCCTAACAGAATGTCCCTCTCAATTAGGACTCTCCTAGCTAGAGTCCTAACAGTTTTAAATGGATGCCCCTCTCAATTAGGACTCTCTTGGCTAGAGTCCTAACAGTTTTACATGAATATCCCTCTCAATTAGGACTCTCCAAGCTAGAGTCCTAACAGACCCGCCCTCTTCAAATCAGCCTTGTCCTCGAGGCTGATGATTCATGAATTCTGGGAATTTGATCTTCAAGTCGTCATAGTTCTCCCAAGTGGCATCTTCTATTGGTAGGTTCGCCCACTGTATTAGAACTTCATTAGTGGGTCGTCATCGTCGAGTCACGATCCGTCGATCAATAATGGCACTTCGCTGGGTCTAGAGTTCTCTTTGGGTAGTCATATTTGGTGGGTGGCTTTGGGCTGTCTCCAAGCACCTATTTACAACTGTCTCGTCGTCGATTTGTGGGTGATATGCCATACTCCTTTTCAATTTAGTACCCTACATATAGAATAACTTGGTCCAAAATCTACTCGTGAAGATGCAAGTAGAATTTATCAAAAGCATAATGCGTCCCTTATAGTGTAATTCTTTTGAGTCCCAATTGTAATGAGCCACGGAGATTGGTGCTTCCTCCAATTTTTTTATAAACTTACTAGTCTCTGAATCTTCCTGCCATTCCATCTTAATATCCTTAAGAAAGTTGTTGGTCGGAAGTGAAATGGCCGAAACTTCAGCTTGCTCGGGTAGCTGCGAAAGCGCATCTGCAAGAACATTCCCTTTCCCCTTTTTGTAAGTTATTTCATAATCAAATCTAAGAAGTTTTGTTACCCATTTTTGCTGCTCAGGAGATAATATCTTTCGCTCCAAAAAGTACTCGAGGCTTTTATGGTCAGTTTTAATTTGAAATCGTCGACCAATCAAGTAGGGTCTCCACCTCGTTGCTGCGCGCACAATGGCAAGCATCTCCTTATCATATGTTGACTTATTTTGATGCGAGGGAGATAATGCCTTGCTAGTGTATGTGAGTGGTTGACCATCTTGCATGAGAATGGCTCCAATTCCGACTCCAGATGCGTCGGCCTCAATAATGAAGGGTCGGTTGAAATCTGGTAGTGTTAGCACCGGCGTCGTCGTCATGGCTGTCTTAAGTTTGTCGAAGGCAGCGGAGGCTCTGTCCGACCATTGGAAGACATCTTCTTTCAGTAAGGAAGTAACTGGTGCACTAATCTCCCCATAGTTTTTCACGAACTTGCAGTAGTAGCCTGTTAAACCCAGAAAGTCATGTAGCAATTTTATGTTCCTCAGGGTCAGCCAGTTTTGCATTGCTCCAATTTTGAAGGGGTCTACTGCCACACCTTCCTCTGATATGATATGCCCAAGATATTCCACCTTCTTTTGAAGAAAGCAAAAATTCATAGTGGTTATTGTGTGTTCAAAAGGTGGTTTTCGGTATGTCTTCTTCGCATACTCGTATTTGATGATACCCGGATCGAAGGTCCAGCTTTGTAAAGATTTATGCTCCCTTTCATCTAGTAATTCATCTGCTATTGGAATAGGGTATTTATCCTTGATAGTTATGCCATTGAGAGCTCGGTAATCAACGCATATTCGCCATGTTCCGTCCTTCTTGTGTACAAGTAGCACCGGTGAAGAGTAGAGGTTGCAACTCGGCCGAATAACTCTTGTTTCGAGCATCTCTTTTATAATCCTTTCTATTTCATCCTTCTGGAGATGTAGATATTGATATGGCCAAGTATTTACTGAAGTTTTGTCTGGAAGAATTGTTATACAATGATCATGCCGACGGGTAAGAGGTAGGTTGCACGGTTCGTCAAATATATTTGAAAATTCAACAAGCAAAGGACGTAGATTTGGATCTTCAAATTCTATTGGCTCTCCCTTAGTTTGCTGCTCAAGTTGTACCAAAAAGCCACTGCATGCTTTATGCAAAACATTCTCCATTTGTTGTGTGCAAATCGTTGTTATATCGCCCCCACGTTTCCCGTGCAATGTCACCTATTTCTCCTTACTGTAAAATTTCATAATTAGTTTCATAAAATTCCAGAAAATATCACCTAATGTCGTCAACCATTTAATTCTGAGCATGGCCTCATGATTGTTAAGAGGGAGAATGAAGAAATCTGCAATTAACTCTTGGTCCTTCAGCAATAGTTTCTCCTGCGGGCGCCTACGATCACAATTCAAAATCCGTCCGTTGATAACCTTAACATCAAACCTACAGCGATTCTCGATAGGTAATGCTATCCGAACAACAAGCTTACTATATAGGAAGTTAGTAGTATTGCCCGTGTCGATGAGAACAGTGATCGGTTGTTGTTTGAGAAGGCCTCCAACTTTCATCGTTTGCGGGTTTGAGTAGCTGGCTAGTGTGTGTACTGTAACGTCAGTCGGTTGTGGCTCTTCTTCCGCATCTTCTTCTTCATGTTCAAGGCTCTCTTTTGGATGTTCAATGACCTCTTCTTCTATCGATTCAATCATAAGAAGTCCTCCTTTACTACAGCGATGCTCACGGCTCCACGGCTCGTCACAATGCCAACATAACCCCTTCGCATATCGCTCCCGAAGCTCTTCTCTTGTTAACCTCTTTAGTGTAGAGACTTGGTCGATAGTAGGGGGGGCTAAGGGCTTCAATATTACTGGTTGAGGAGATACCATAGTCCTCCGAGCTTCATGGTTCAATTGCTCCTCTTGATGTCGTGCGAAAGAGATGGCTGCCATAAGCGTATACGGTTGTCGCGCTTTAACTTCTCCTCGGATCTCCGGCTTCAAGCCCTCAATGAAGGTCCACAATAGCTGTTTTTGAGACCAATCATGAGTTTGATTAGATAACCTTTCAAACCTGGTTTGGTACTCCTGAATGGTGGAGGTTTGTTGGATCTTTGCTAGTTGTTCATCAATATTCTCGTAATCGGTTGGTCTGAAGTGAATTAGCAGTCCTTCTTTGAATTGTCGCCATGAAAGGACTCCATAAGTATGTTCAAACCAGTCAAACTACTGTATAGCATCCCCTTCAAGATGTATAGCTGCAATTTTCACCATAGATACATCCGCGGTTTTGTGGTACCGAAAATATCGCTCCACGCGCGAGATCCAACCAATCGGGTCTCCTTCTTCCCATCTAGGGAAGTCCACTCTCATGCATGGATTGTTGGGGTTGGTCATAGAGCTTCCCCTCTCTTGGAAGTCATATCTTTGGGGTTGGTGTGATTGGGCAAAGCTCTCTCCTTGATGTGATTTCTTCGGGCTTAGTGGTCGGCCCAATCTGAGTTCGGTAAAAAGCATCCGAATCTTATCCTCCATTCGCGCCTCCAAGGCTTCGAATTTAGCATTGATTACCTCCTTAGATGCCATAATATATGCCTCCAAATTTATGATGTTAAGATCTCTCTTTTGTTGTTAGGTTAAAGGCATGTATAGGTTGAGAGAAGTGATGGTCAAAAGGGTTGGTGGATTGGTGGATGTAGGCTACGATTTAGGCTTGTTTTGTGGCAGTTTTGGGTGCAGTTTGAGGGTATGGTTTAGTAGAGTTTAAGGGCTGTGGTTGAAAGTTTTAGATATGTGGTAGATGGTAGCAAAGGTTTGATAGAAATCCGTGGAAGTTGCAGCAAGTATGTGCTGTCTTGTAAGAGTAGAATTGTCGTCGAAGAAACAACGGTTTCTCGACGTAATTTCCACCAAAAACTTGAGAGAATTAAGGAGGGAATTGATAGCAAAATCACAGTTTATATGACAGCAAGGATATCTAATTTAATCAAGAAAATTTCGGCAGTATACCAGCAAGGAAATTGGTGCAAGTTGCAATTGCAGAATTATCGTCGAAAAATTTCAAAGGGTTACGATGAAAATTTGCAGCAACATAAAATCGTTTTTATTGATGAATTTCTTAATAGATCAATCTTAGATGGAAGCCAAGATGATCTATGAAGTGTATAAGAAATTTCATTCAAAAAAGATTGCAAATAGATGGGTTAAGGCAACGATATGCAGCTGAAATTTTCTGCAGCATAGATTTTCAAGTGCAGCAGATTGGACATAAAAGATCAGTAGTTTATATTGAGAATTTTTCGATGAAACCAAAGGGAAATCTACTGTTAGGAAGTGTCAAAGATGTCATAAAAATTTTGTAGAAATTTGGATAGAAAAAGCACAGTAGCAAGATCAAACAGATGGTGCTATGCGGCTTGAATTCTGCAATTCAAGTGCAGCAGATTGGACATAAAAGATCAGTAGTTTATATTGAGAATTTTTTGATGAAACCAAATGGAAATCCACTGTTAAGAAGTGTCAAAGATGTTATAAAAATTTCGTAGAAATTTGGATAGAAAAAGCACAGTAGCAAGATCAAACAGATGGTGCTATGCGGTTGAAATTCTACAATGTATCTTTCGTCGTAGAGATGAAAACTTTGTGACGAAAAGTTTATGCAGCAATATAGGAACGATTTTTTTTTTTTTTTGGATTTTCGAATAAGGATAACTAAATTGTAGCAGCAGTAAGGTAGGAAACCAGAACCTGTTGCAATTCACGGGGAGATCAAAGGATGATCCGTGGTGGTGGAGATGATGACGGAATTCGGTGACGATCTTTTAAGCAATTGTGGGAATTGCTTTGGATGGTTGTAGAGGGTTGATGGATGGCTGTGGAAGGGCAGCGAGATGCCAAGAACGCTGCTCTGATACCAGGTGATAGAACCCTTGCAGATTCTAAACTTAGGGTTGATCTCTTTAGGGGATCGGCCTCCTTGGAACTCTATAGGGGTTCCTCCCTCCAAGTTGCTGCTCAAAGGCTGCATAAAAGATTCATCTATTGCTTATCAAAAGAGAAAGAATACATGGCTATTTATAGGGCTTCTAAACCCTAACTCCTAATAGGACTCCTACTTAAGATTCTTACTTCTAACCAACTCCTAATAGGACTCCTAGTCAAGACTCCTATTCCCTTACAACTCCTAATTCTTTTCTAAGAAAACACCTCCTACATGAATGCCCCTCTCAATTAGGACTCTCCTAGCTAGAGTCCTAACAGAATGTCCCTCTCAATTAGGACTCTCCTAGCTAGAGTCCTAACAATTTTAAATGGATGCCCCTCTCAATTAGGACTCTCTTGGCTAGAGTCCTAACAGTTTTACATAAATATCCCTCTCAATTAGGACTCTCCAAGCTAGAGTCCTAACACAAAACTATACATCATGTTGAAAACTAAAGACAAGGTTTATAAAAAAATCATCAAGCCTTCTATACAAAAGCCATGCATCATCATTGAAAAGCAATATGGAAATCATCAAAATACACATTCTTGCTTCTTAAACACATACATAAGATTAATCTTACTAGGGGTACAATCATTAGATTTATATTTAACATTTTATTGTATTATCATAAAAATATGTAATTTTCATGATCATTTTCAAAATTACTAGAATGATAAGAATGATCCTAATTTTTGCATTTTTATTTTTAAACATGTAATTTTCAAAAAAAGAATTATTCTAAACAAAAATAATAATAAATAAATAAATACATCATGAAAAGCATCAAGTAATTTCAAAATAAATTAGGGGGATTTCGATTACCTCATCGTTGAAAGTGGTTAAGGCGTAGTTTGCCACCTTACCTTTGTTGATTTTCTCCTCGTCTTCGGAGGAGCTCGATTCTTCCCAATTTATGTTTTTCTTCTTGCGCTCAAAGTAAGTAGTTATGTTCTTTTTGTTATTTAATTTTTATTTCATTAACTTTTTAAATTTATTTGTGAGGAGTTCAAGTTCACCATCACTTGAGCTTATGCTCGAGTGGTCTTTAATTGTTCTATCTCCCAAATCCTTCCTATTTTTTGGAAGGTGGTTCTCATATTCGTCAAGTGCCACATTTGTCATTTCATAGGTCATCAAAGACCCTATTAATTCTTCAAGTAAAAAAATATTTAAATCTTTTATTTCTTGTATTGCCGTTACTTTCGAATTCTAATTTTTAGAAAGAGATCTTAAAATCTTGTTAACGAGTTCAAAATTTGAAAAGCTTTTACCAAATCCTTTTAGACTATTGATGACATCCGTAAAACGGGTGTACATGTCTCTAATAATCTCTCTTAGTTTCAGATGAAAAAGTTCAAAATCATGTATTAAAAAATTGATCTTCGAATCTTTTACTCTACTTATGCCTTCGTGTTTTACTTTTAATATATGCCAAATCTCAAAAGCCATTTCACAAGTAGAAACCCGATTAAACTTATTTTTTTCTAAGGCACAAAATAAGGCATTCATAGCCTTTGCATTTAGAGAAAGTCTTCTTCTCCAAATCATTTCAATGGTTCATTGGAAGAGAAGACATTCGAAAACCATTTTCAATAATATTTCATAAATTTAAATCCAACGAAAGCAAGAAAACTCTCATTCGAGTTTTTCAATAAGTGTAGTCCGTCCCATTGAAAAAGGGGGACGAATGAGAGAGTGACTCTCTTGAAGGCCGAAAAGAGTCATTTCTATTTGGGTGTTAAATCAAATATAAAAAACAAGGCTTTGATACCAATTGTTAGGATCAAGAGTCGGCACTAAGAGGGGGGTGAATTAGTGCAGTGGTAAAATCATCTTCAAAAACTTCATTGCGATAAAACTGGTTTACGTTGAAAACTATTTCGTAAAGATCTTAACTTTGAAAGCATACGGAAACATAGTAAAGGAGGAATTCAGTTTGCAGTAAGGTAAATAACAAGAATAAAATGCAAACCAGAGAGCACGCCAATTTTATAGTGGTTCGGTCATCGTGGCCTATATCCACTCTGCCGATTCCTCTTTTGTCGAGGCCACCGGCATCCACTAGCAATCTTCCTTTGATAGGTGAAGATCAAACTCCTTCTTACACCTCTCTTCTCCTTTTACCGGGTTTAGGAGATAACCCTTACAAGTACTCACTCTCCTCTCTTAAACAAAATTCCAACACTTAGACTTGGAGGAGGGAATTTCTAAAGAGATTATAGCAGCGTTTCTTTGCTTTTAGACTCTTTGTGCTTCTATATTTTAACCAGGGATGAGAGGGGTATTTATAGGCTTCAAGTTGATTCAAGCTTGGAGCCTAAAACTTTCCCATCCCGAGTTCCCCAAGCATGGGTGGTACCGCCGCCTAGTGTCAGTCTGACACTGACACTACCTTGGGCACTACCACCACCCAGGTCTGGCAGTACCACCACCTGAGGGGTAGTGCTGGGTGGTACCACTGCCCAGACTGATAGTACCACCGCCTGACATAGTCTTGAAGACTATGCCACGATAGTGAGACTTCTTGAAGTACTGTTTAGGCCTCTTATTGGGCCCAACACAGTCCTTACATGGGCCTAGCTGACCCCTAATTAAGTTGGCCCAAATTCAAACCTAATTACGTGCTAACTACGAAATCTAAGACATAATGTGAGCTAAACAAGTCCGTAAGTCTATTCTTCCGGCGAGCTTCTAGTGATCTTCCGGCGAACCTCCGACGATCTCTCGGCAATGTTCCGACGGACTCCCGACAAGCTCTTAGACTTCACAACGATCTTCTTAGCAAGTTCTGACGAGTTTCTCTGGTAAGCTCCGAGATTTCTCGGCTAGTTCTGACAGAACTTCCGACGAATGTTCGGACTTTCGACGAACTCTCGAACTCCCAACGAAGTCATGTCCTTGACTCCGGGACTTCATTTTGCTTCATTCCTTGCTATCGTAGTTAATCCTGCACATGTAAAAACATACTTCGATCTAGACAATTAATACTAAGCATTAATCAAGTTGTCCGGCATGTCATTGATCCCTTGACGCTTCGTCCGATTCTTCGGCACATCGTCGTCTCTTGCGGCCTATTGTCCAATCGGCCAGTTGACTCCGCAACTCCGATAATCTCTATCAAGAGCTAAGCATTGTTTGTGTATTGACACTCAAGGATTATGCTACACCTCTCTTTCCACATCCACCAAATAGTACATTTGAAAGTAACCTTTGCTAGTTGTGTAAAAGGCCATTTTCTTGAGAAACATTGCATGAGATCGCCTAATTCTTGATACAAGTTTGGTTGCAGAAGCCTATTGAGTTCAAATCGCTGGAGAATTTCCTTCCATATCCATTTAGTATAGTCACAAGCAAAATAGAGGTGGTCAACAGTTTCTTCTTATTGCATACAAAGGGAGCATCGATTAACATGATAGATACATCTTCTCTTTATATTGTCTATTGTGGGTAGTTTGTTACGAAGGGCCTGCCATGTACATAGGGAATGTCTCTATGATCTCGATTGATCCTATGTCCTGACCACTAGACCATGGGACCAAATATAATATCCTGGTCGAAAAGACCTTGGGGCTCCCAAAGATTGGAAGGTTTCCGAGTTCATTGCTAATGGTACCTAGTGTCTCCCTAATCCTATTCCTCCCGTAATGTTATCACTTTGGCTGACTATCATAGCTATTCCAATCAGGAAAACCTCTTCAGATATACTTATTTGGCCTCATGACAATGGTAAATTTAGTTCCACATCCGCATGAAATCAAATCAGGCAAAGAAATAAAAAGTGGATCCCAAGCAGTTGGACATGAGATCGACCGGGATCACAGAGACATTCCCTATGTACATGGCAGACCCTTCTCAATAAACTACCTACAATAGACAATATGAAGAGAAGAGGTATCTACCATGTTCACCGATGCTCCCTTTGTATGCAACAAGAAGAAACTATTGACCACCTCTATTTTGCTTGTGACTATACTAAATGGATATAGAAGGAGATTCTCCAGCGATTTGAACTCAATAGACTACTGCTACCAAACTTACATCAAGAACTAGGCGACCTCATACAATATTTCTCAAGAAAAGGGCCTCTCACACAATTGGCAAAGGTTACTTTCAGATGTGCTATTTGATGGATGTGGAAGGAGAGATGTAGTATAATATTTGAATGTCAACACACAAACAATGCTCAGCTCTTGACAGAGATTATTAGAGACTCAAGATCCTGTATGGAGCACGATCTTAAATTGGAGCACATTACCCAAAGAGAAAAAGATATTTTTATCAAATTTAATTTTGCTATTAACTAAAGATCTTGGGAATGATATTAAATACTATACCCATAAATAGTCTTGACATATCTGGATATGCAGTTAACTTGTTGGCTACAGTTAGGAGTTATAGTCTACAGCATGTGTAGTCATAACTACCGCATGTGCACTTAATGAGTTACTTGGCTTTGTCTATGACTTGTATATATAAAGCTATTTGTAGAAACTTTACAATAATCAATTTATTTATACTTACCAAAAAATGATCCTATGTCCAACTGCTTGGTATCCACTTGTTATTTCTTTGCCTGATTTGATTCCATACGGATATGACACTAAATTTGCCATTGTCATGAAGCCAAATAAGTATATCTGAAGAGTTGTTCCTAATTAGAATAGTTGTGATAGTTGGCCAAAGTGATAACATTTCAGAAGAAATAGGATTAGGGAGACACCTAGTACCGTTAGTAATGAACTCGGAAACCTTCCAATCTTTAGGAGCCCCAAGGTCTTTTCGTATTCTGTCACTATATAATTGAAATATGCTCTTCCTATTTATCCAAGGATCATACCACATATTAGTACTAGTTCTAAAAGAGATTGCATAAGAAATGTGTTTGATTAGCCAATTCCTTGCCTTTAAAATTCCTTTCCAAGTTGCAGAGTGGTATGTTCTTGTTGAAATTTTTCAAGTTGATTCCTTTGAAAGATACCTAGCAGAAACCCAATGTGATCATAAGGAACATTTATTTTGTAAAAGATACCACAATGGTTGTACCAAACATGCTTTATTCCATTCTTTAATATTTCTCAGGTTCAGCCCCCCTTCATCTTTCGATTTGCAGATGCTATCCCAATTTACCATATGCATTGCCTTATCATTTTTGCTATTCTAGAAAAAGTTCATTAATAACCATTTAATATCTTAGAGAAGTCCAACAAGCAGAAGAAATGCATTAGTCCAATATATAGAGTAAGAGTACAACACCGAACGGATGAGTTTAAGTCGTCTTGCTTTTGAAAGAAACCTATTTTTCCAAGAGGAAATTCAATTTTTATTTTTTGCAGGATAGGTTGACAGTGGGTTTTGTGAATGCTAGTGGATATGAGTGGGAGACCCAGATAAGGAACTGGTAGGCTACCCTCACTAACCCTCAGAGTGTGTGCAATAAAGTCATTTTCCTTAATGCAAGGACCCATATAGACTTTACTTTTCGCATGATTTAACTGAAGGCTAGAAACCATACCAAAGTCATTCAGAATAGTAGCTAGGTTCCTTATTGAAGTTGGATCATTCTAGAGAAAGATAAGTAAATCATCTGCAAAAGTTATGTGTGATATATGAATAGAATCAACATTTGGTACCTTAATGCTGCTATTGTCATTCGAGACTGTTGTTCCAACATACAGCTAAGTCCTTCCATTGCAATAGTAAAGAGATATGGGGGAAATGATTTCATCGTACGAACTTAGTTTTAAACGTCGAAAGTTTTCCGCTGTACTAATTCACCCCCCCCCTGTGCTCTTGATCCTAATAATTGGTATCAGAGCGGGGTTAACTCTCAAACGGATTAAAACCCAAGAGAGATGGTATACATCGGAAACCAAGAGGGCCACTCTATTACATGTCCACCCATGTTCAATGGGACAGACTACAACTATTGGAAGACCCGAATGAGGATCTTCCTTATTTCAAAATATTTTGAACTTTGGAATCTTGTCGAAAATGGATTTTCGAAGTCTTCTCTTCCAATGATCGATTGGAATGAATTGGAGAAGAAGACTTTTGCTCTCAATGTAAAGGCTATAAATGTCTTATTTTGTGCACTTGATAAAAATAAGTTTAATTGTGTTTCGGTTTGTGAAATTGTGTTTGATATTTGGCATACACTCGAAGTGACTCACGAAGGCACAAAGTAGAGTGAAAGAGTCAAAAATCAATCTTTTGATACATTCATTTAAATTTTTTCGAATGAAACCGAGCGAGACTATTGGCGACATGTACACCCGTTTCATGGATGTCATCAATGGTCTAAAAGGACTCAGCAAAAGTTTTTTGGATTTTGAACTCATAAATAAGATTCTAAGATCCCTTCCTAAGAGTTGGGACCTTAAAGTCACTGCTATTCAAGAGGCTAAATATTTAAATAATTTGCCTCTTGAAGAACTAATCGGGTCATTAATGACCTATGAAATGACTTGCAAGGCTCATGAAGAGCAAGAAGACATCCTTCCAAAGAACAGGAAGGATATGACACTTAGAACATTAGATGACCACTTGAGAGAAAACTCAAGTGATGAGGACTGTGACGATGACTTGGCACTTCTAATAAGGAAATTCAAAAAATTCATTAAGAGAAACAAGTTTAAAAGTGACACAAAAAATAAACTTGAACCCAAAAAGGATTAAGTTATTTGCTACGAGTGCAAAAAGTCGGGACACTACAAAAGTGATTGTCCCTAAGCCAAGAAGAGAACATCAAAGAAGAAGGCGCTCAAAGCAACGTGGGATGACTTGAGCACATCCGAAGAAGAGGATCTACCACCGAGCAAGTTGCTCATTACGCCTTAATGGCCATCGGAGAAGAGGTAACAAATTTAATTGATATAGATTTATCATTTGATGAATTATTAAATGCCTTCCATGACTTATTGGATGAACGTAAAACAATTAGTAGAAAATATAAATTACTGAAAAATAAGTATGATAGTCTTGTTAGTAATTTTGATAAATTAAAAACTGAATATCATGATAGTTTAGCTCAATGTGAAAAATGTCATGATCTAGAAACTCTCCAAAAGTAAAACTTGCTACTTAAGGACACCTTGAAGAAATTCGAGGTTGGTAGCAAGTCTTTGAACATGATCCTTGCAAACAAGGATCACGTTCCCAAAAGAAGTGGAATCGGATTTGTGAGAAGTCCTCACCAAAATCCAACCACCTTCATAAAAGGCCCCATCTTACATGTTTGACACCAAAGCAAATGCAACTTTTATTGCAACTATGGACACAAAACGCATCAGTGTCCATTCAAGAAAATTAGACCGAACAAATTAATTTGGGTTCCTAAAGGAACCATGATAAACTCTATGTAATATGATAAACAATATAGATCAGTTTTTGAGGCACCAAAAGAAAATGGGTATCTAAAAATTATCCTTTCTTGTAGAGACATTCACCATCACAAGCTAGGAGCAAGAGATGGTACCTTGATAGTGGATGCTCAAGGCATACGACTGGAGATCCATCTCAATTCTCTAAGCTCACTAGTATAGACGAAGGCTATGTCACCTTCGGAGACAACAACAAGGGTACAATCATTGGCAAAGGAACTATAGATAACAAATCCAACTTCTTTATTGAAGATGTTTTGTTTGTTGATGGTTTAAAATATAACCTCTTAAGCATTAGTCAATTATGTGATAAAGGATATATCGTCAAATTCAAATCTAATACTTGCATCATTGAAAAACCACACAAACACACATCTATGATTGCATTAAAATAAAATAACGTATACACTATTGACATCAATAATCTTTGCAATGAAATGTGTTTCTCGGTTTTGAATGAGGATGCTTGGCTTTGGCATAGGAGATTAGGTTATGCTAGCATGAAACTAATCACTCAAATATCAGCCAAAGAACTTGTATGAGGAATTCCTCATATCAAGTTCATTAAAGATAATGTGTGTGATGCTTGTCAATTAGGAAAACAAATTTAGAGTAGTTTCAAATCTAAGAATCAAATAAGCACCTCTAGGCCCTTACAATTGATCCATATGGACTTGTTCGGACCAATCTCTACATCAAGCCTAGGAGGTAGCAAATACACCTTTGTCATTGTAGATGACTATAGTAGATACACAAGGACTTATTTCTTGAAACACAAAAATGAATGCTTTAGATATTTCACCAAGTTTTGTAAACTTGTTCAAAATGAAAAGGGTTTTATGATTTCATCAATTTGAAGTGATCATGGCGGTGAATTTCAAAACCGTGATTTCCAAGAATTTTATGAATCTAATAGATACAACTATAACTTCTCTACTCTAAGAAATCCTCAACAAAATGGAGTAGTAGAAAGAAAGAATAGAAAATTTACAAGAAATGACAAGAACCATGTTGAATAAACATAGCCTACCCAAATACTTTTTGGCCGAAGCCTTAAACACTACATGATATATTTTGAATAGAGTTCTAGTAAGACCCTCACTCACCAAAACTCCCTATGAGTTGTGAAATAATAAAAAACCTAATATTTTATTTTTTAATGTTTTTGGGTGTAGGTATTTTATCTTGAATGAAAAAGATGCCTTACAAAAATTTGATGCTAAATCTAATGAAGGAATTTTTCTTGGTTATTCTTCGGTTTCTAAAGCTTTTCGTATCTTTAATAAAAGAACTTTAATTATAAAAGAATCCATTCATGTTGTTTTCAATGAGATTTTCGAAATCAAGAAAATTGATTTTGATGATGATGTTAACTTCGATTCTTTGAAATTAAATGAAACCCCTTCTCCAACTAACAACTTGGATGCATCCACTTCCAAAACATCCTTACCCAAGGATTGGAAGTATGTAGATGCTCATCCTAAGGAGCTAATCCTAGGAGACACATCTAAGGGGGTTCAAACATATTCTTCTCTTAAAAATTTTTGTGCCAACGCCGCTTTTATGATTCATGGATTATCGCAATGCAAGATGAGTTAAATCAATTTGAGAAAAATGAGGTGTGGAAGCTTGTTCCTAGGCCAAATGACCATTTAGTTATTGGTACTAAATGGGTCATTAGAAACAAGCAAGATGAATATGGTATCATGGTTAGAAACAAGGCTAGATTAGTGGCCAAAGGTTTCAACCAAGAAAAAGGTATCGATTACGAAGAAACCTTGGCTCCTGTGGCTAGATTAGAAGCCATAAAGATGCTCCTTGCCTATGCTAGTAATAATAATTTTATGTTATTTCAAATGGATGTTAAAAGCGCTTTTTATAATGGCTTTATTTTTGAAGAAGTTTATGTTGAACAACCTCTCGGATTTGAAAATAATAACCTCTCTAATCATGTATTTAAATTAATCAAAGCTCTCTATGGTTTAAAACAAGCCCCAAGGGCTTGGTATGATAGACTAAGTACTTTTCTTATTGAAAATAATTTAATAAAAGGCAAGATCGATACTACATTGTTTATCAAGTATTTTGAAAATAATTATCTCATTGTTCAGATTTATGTTGATGATATTATTTTTGATTCTACGAATGAATCCCTTTGTGAATCTTTTGTTAAAACCATGAGCCTCGAATTTGAAATGAGTTTGATGGGAGAATTAACCTTTTTCTTAGGCTTACAAATTAAGCAACTAAACAATGGCATCTTTATTAGTCAAACTAAATATGCTTTAGATCTTCTGAAAAGATTTAATATGGATATCTCAAAAGCTATTAACACTCCTATGAGCACCTCCACTAAGTTAGAAGTTGATGAAAGTGGAGAAAGCTTCGATCAAAAAAGTTATAGGGGTATGATAGGAAGTTTACTTTACCTCACTGTAACTAGACCAGACATCATGTTCAGTGTAGGATTTTGTGCTAGGTTTCAATCGAACCCTAAGATATCTCATCTCAAAGCAGTTAAAAGAATATTTAAATATCTTAAAGGTACCACAAATATAGGATTATGGTATCCAAAGTCCGAGAATATTGAGTTAATTACTTATGCTGATGCGGATTTTGCTAGATGTAGACTGGATAGAAAAAGCACATCAGGAACATGTCAATTTTTGGGACATTCCCTTGTTTCTGGTCATCTAAGAAACAAAACTCAGTTGCACTATTAATAACCAAAGCTTAGTATATTGCAGCTAGTGCATGCTGTGCACAAGTTGTGTGGATAAAAAATACCTTAGAAGATTATAACGTCCATCTTAAAAACATTCCCATTAAATGTGATAACACAAGTGCAATATGTTTAACAAAGAATCCCATTCAACACTCAAGAACAAAATATATTGATATTAGACATCACTTTATATGAGATAATGTCACTAATTATGATGTAATCATAGAGTTCATTAATACTAAGCATCAACTAACTGATATTTTTATAAAACCTCTAAGCAAAGAATAATTTGATTTCATTAGAAGAAAATTAGGAATGTTAATATGTCCGAATGCATGAACTTGTTAAAATTATTTTTCGGACTTTATTGATTAAACGATCAAATCACTTGATTGCCATTACATGCCTAAAATTACATGTTGGAAATTATATGTTTTGGATACAAAAATTTTCATAACAATGAGCATGTTTTGTCTTCATGATTGTATTTGAAAATCTATAGTATAGTCTTGTCCGAATGCATGAAAGTATTAATTTCATTTTCGGATTCTCTTAGCTAGTGGTATCCTAACAATCGGATTTTCTCGATACATTATTCTCTTCCAAACTTAATAAGCATATGTCATATCGAGTTTGATTCTCATCATTGATTTTTGACATATGAAATCAACTAGCAAATACATCTCTCATACACTTATCATATGAAAAATATTTTTTGAGAAATGGATTTAATGAAATGATTCCTGCTTGTAAATTCCTTTTTATATGGATGATAGTGTTTTTACTTGCAAGGATTTGTTTCACATACATATCTTGATCCTTGTAAAAATGAAGTATTATTTAATCTCTCATCGATTTTAACTTTATTCAAAGTAAACTCACAAATAGCTGGTATCACAAATAGCCTTCCTCCTTCATGCAAAAAGATAATAACAAATAAAAAGGAAGAAGTATTCAAAGCTATCTCCATGTCATGTTTTCCTTGAGATGTTTGCATAATTGGTATCCTATCACTAACTGATGAAAATTGACATGAACCTAGTTATGACATGAATAATTACCGCATTTATGCTTAAAATTTGTTTACATCGTTCTCCTTTTTGTTGATGATAAAGGAGGAGAAATATATGAATTGATACTATGAGTGCCATATTTGAATGAGAAAAATATGAATTGATGCTATGAGTGCCATATTTGCACTATGTTATTGCCATATTTGCACTACGTTATTGTCATATCATGATAAAATATCAAGAACTTGCATAGCAACTTTACTTGTTGATATCTTGCCATGTGATGCTACAATTGCTAAACACTTGAAATGTTTGCTTTACATCAAGATATCAAAAGCTTAAATTGTAAATTTACATGTTGATATCTTATGTTGAACTGCTACCATCATTCATATTTGAAATGTAAAACTTGAGAATGGATGTCAAGTCTTGACATCATTTTCAGTAAGATATATCGTGATAGGAATCATGATGGGAGTAATTGATAAGGTTAAGAGTTCTTAACTTATCAATAAGTCTATTGAATTCAAAGGCCTTGAATTCAAGAATGACTTATCTCAAGTATGACATATAGATAGGGGGAGTTAAGGTTAGCTCCGTTATCAATTGATTATCATCATAAAAAAGGGGGAGATTGTTGAATCTCAGATTTTGATGATGAAGTCAATTGTCATTTGTTATCTAATCCATATGTTGAGATAAGTGTGCAGGATTAACTACGATAAAAGTAAGACATGCAGTAGAAGTTACGCTGGAGTCAAGACTATAATCACGTTGGGAGTTCGAGAGTTCGACGGAAGTCCGGACAATCGTCGGAGGTTCTGCGGGAACAAATCCGAGAAGTCCAGGAGCTTGCCAAAAGAAGCTCGTCGAAACTCCAAGTGGATCGCCGCAAGTCTAGGAGTTTGCCAGAAGTCCGCAGGAGCATCACCGAGGGTTCATTGGATGATCGACTGAAGTTTGTCGGAAGCTCGCCGGAAGAAGTGATTCACACAATGGAGCAAGTTGCAGTAAATGACTTAAGAAACATTATGTCAAAAGCTCAAAGCCTGTAAAGCAACACTAAAGGAGTGGAATACAAATACCTTTGGCAATATTACCACCACAGTTCAATTTTGCAGGAAGGAACTAATGTCATTGCAACATGAGCTGCAACTTCAGCCAAATGATGAGAATATTATCTACAAAGAGACAAAAGCTAGAAATAACTTCATGCAAGCCTTAAAACAGGAGGAAAGTTTTGCAAAGCAGAAGTCTCGACAGCATTGGCTTACACTAGGAGATTCCAATACTAAATTTTTCTATGCTTCAATTGCTACTCGAAGGGCTGTTAATCGTATCAGCAAATGCAGAGACAAAGATGATAATCTTATTGAGAATTTAGATGAGGTTAAAGCACACACAGAGTAATTTTTTTATTCCTTACTCAATCAAGCTGGGAAAACTAATAACATTCATGTGGAGCCGACTAGAAAACTTGATTCGGAAGCTATTTCAATCCTCAATGCCCCAATTACAGACGACGAAATTGTATGTGTTGTCTTTAAGTCACCAAAGCACAAAAGCCCAGGTCCAGATGGATTTCCAGCTGAATTTTACCAAACTGCTTGGTCTATTATTGGAAATGATGTGATCAAGGCTTGCCAACATTTTTTCTTTTCAGGTCAAATTCTTAGAGAGATGAATTGTACTTTTATTTCTTTAATCCCGAAGAATGCAAGGGCTGATTCACTAGAGAACTATCGACCCATATCATTATGCAACTTTATTTACAAGATCATCTCCAAAGTATTGGCAAATAGAATGCAAAAGGTAATACACAAGATCATTAGCCCAAATCAAGCTGCTTTCATCAAAGGGAGAAGTATATATCATAACATTCTGCTTGCTAATGACTTGGTCAAAGATTTGCATTCAGAAGCAAGAGGGACAAAAATATGTTTTAAAGCTGATTTACGGAAAGCCTTTGATTCAGTTAATAGGAAATTTATCTATAAGATGCTCCTCGATATGAACTTCCCACAGCAATGGGTTAATTGGATTCAATCTTGCCTGGAAACTCCAAAGTTTTCGATACTCTTTAATGGCTCACCTATTGGTTTTTTTGGGAGCACGAATGGCATCCGACAAGGTGATCCACTCTCTCCGTATCTCTTTACTATTGCGATGGAAGGACTTAGCTGTATGTTGGAACATGCAGTCTTAAATGGCAGCATTAGTACCCAATGCTGGCTCTATTCATATATCACATATAACATTTGCAGATGATTTACTTATCTTTCTCCTAAATGATCCAACTTCAGTAAAGAACCTGGCTACTATTATGAATGACTTTGGTATGGTTTCTGGACTTCAGTTAAATCATGCAAAAAGTAAAGTATATATGAGCCCTTACATTGAGAATAAGATCTTTATTGCACAAACTTTGGGGGTTAGTGAGGGAAGCCTGCCAGTTCCTTATTTGGGTCTCCCGCTCATATCCACAGGCATTCACAAAACCCACTGTCAGCCTATCCTGCAAAAAATAAAGAATAGAATTTCTTCTTGGAAAAATAGGCTTCTATCAAAAGCAGGACGACTCGAACTCATCCATTCTTTATTGCACTCCTACTCTATATATTGGTGTAATGCATTTCTTTTGCCTGCTGGACTTCTCCAAGATATTGAACGGTTATTAATGAACTTCTTCTGGAATGGCACAAATGATAAGGCAATGCATATGGTAAATTGGGATAGCATTTATAAACCGAAAGATGAAGGGGGGCTAAACTTGAGAAATACTAGAGATTGTAATCAAGCATGCTTGGTACAACAATTGTGGGATCTTTTGCAAAACAAATGTTCCTTATGGTCACAATGGGTTTCTGCTAGGTATCTTTCAAAGGAATCAATCTGGGAAATTTCAACAAGAACATACCACTCTGCAGCTTGGAAAGGAATTTTAAAGGCAAGGAATTGGCTAATCAAACACATTTCGTATGCAATCTCTTCTGGAACTAGTACTAATATGTGGTACGATCCTTGGGTGAATGGGAAGAGTATATTTCAATTATATGGCGACAGAATACGAAAAGATCTTGGGGCTCCCAAAGATTGGAAGATTTCCGAGTTCATTACTAACGGTACCTGGTGTCTCCCTAATCCTATTTCTCCCGAAATGTTATCACTTTGGCCGACTATCATAGCTATTCCAATCAGGAACAACTCTTCAGATACACTTATTTGGCCTCATGACAATGGCAAATTTAGTGACACATCCGCATGGAATCAAATTAGGCAAAGAAATAACAAGTGGGTCCCAAGCAGTTGGACATGGGATCGACCGGGATCACAAAGACACTCCTAATGTACATGGCAGGCCCTTCACAATAAACTACCTACAATAGTGTTAGAACCCTTGCAGATTCTAAACTTAGGGTTGATCTCTTTAGGGGATCGGCCTCCTTGGAACTCTATAGGGGTTCCTCCCTCCAAGTTGCTGCTCAAAGGCTACAGAAAAGATTCATCTATTGCTTATCAAAAGAGAAGGAATACATAGCTATTTATAGGGCTTCTAAACCCTAACTCCTAATAGGACTCCTACTTAAGACTCTTACTTCTAACCAACTCCTAATAGGACTCATAGTCAAGACTCCTATTCCCTTACAACTCCTAATTCTTCTCTAAGAAAAAACCTCCTACATGAATGCCCCTCTCAATTAGGACTCTCCTAGCTAGAGTTCTAATAGAATGTCCCTCTCAATTAGGACTCTCTTAGCTAGAGTCCTAACAGTTTTACATGAATGTCCCTCTCAATTAGGACTCTCCAAGCTAGAGTCCTAACAGACCCGCCCTCTTCAAATCAGCCTTGTCCTCGAGGCTAATGATTCATGAATTCTGGAAATTTGATCTTCATGTCGTCATAGTTCTCCCAAGTGGCATCTTCTATTGGTAGGTTCGCCCACTGTATTAGCACTTCATTAGTGGGTCGTCGTTGTCGAGTCACGATCCGTCGATCAATAATGGCACTTGGCTGGGTCTGGAGTTCTCTTTGGGTAGTCATATTTGGTGGATGGCTTTGGGCTGTCTCCAAGCACCTATTTAAAACTTCTGTCTGGCTGTTGGTTTGTGGGTGATATGTCGTACTCCTTTTCAATTTAGTACCCTGCATATGGAATAACTTTGTCCAAAATCTGCTCTTGAAGATGCAAGTAGAATTTGTCACAAGCATAATGCGTCCCTTATAGCATAATTCTTTTGAGTCCCGATTATAATGAGCCACGGAGCTTGGTGCTTCCTCCAAATTTTTTTTTTTTTTCTTACTAGTCTCTGAATCTTCCTGCCATTCCATCTTAATATCCTCAAGGAAGTCACTGGTTGGAAGTAAAACGACCGAAAATTCAGCTTGCTCAGGTAGCTGCGAATGCGCATCTGCAACAACATTCTCTTTCCACATTTGTAAGTTATTTCATAATCAAATCCAAGAAGTTTTGTTACCCATTTTTACTGCTTGGGGGAAGATATCTTCTGCTCCAAGAGATATTTTAGGCTTTTATGGTTGGTATTGATTTGAAAGTATCGCCTGATCAAGTACAATCTCCACCTCGTTGCTGCGCGCACAATGGCGAGCATCTCCATATCATATGTTGACTTATTTTGATAGGAGGGAGATAATGCCTTGCTAGTGTATGCGAGTGGTCGACCATCTTGTATGAGAATGACTCCAATTCTGACTCCAGATGTGTCGGCCTCAATAATGAAGGGTCGGTTGAAATCTGGTAGTGTTAGCACCGGCGTCGTCGTCATGGCTGCCTTAAGTTTGTCGAAGGCAACGGAGGCTCTGTCCAACCATTGGATGATATCTTTTTCCAGTAAGGAAGTAAGTGGTGCACTGATCTTTCCATAGTTTTTCACGAACTTGCGATAGTAGCCTTTTAAACCCAGAAAGCCATATAGGAATTTTATGTTTCTCGGGGTCAGACAGTTTTGCATTGCTCCAATTTTGAAGGGGTCCACCATTACACCTTCCTCTGATATGATATGCCTAAGATATCCCACCTTTTGTTGAAGAAAGTAAAAATTTCTAGTGGTCGTTGTGTGTTCGAAAGGCGGTTTTCGGTATGACTTCTTCGTACACTCGTATTTGATAATACCCGGATCAAAGGTCCATCTTTGTGAAGATTTGTGCTCCCTTTCATATAGCAATTCATCTAGTACTGGAATAGGGTATCTATCCTTGATGGTTATGCCATTGAGAGCTCGGTAATCAACGTATATTCGCCATGTTCCGTCCTTGTGTACAAGTAGCACCGGTGAAGAGTAGAGGTTGCAACTCGACCGAATAACTCCTATTTCGAGCATCTCTTTTATAATCCTTTCTATTTCATCCTTCTGGAGATGTAGATACTGATATGGCCAAGTATTTGCTGAAGATTTGCCTGGAAGAATCGTTATACAATGATCATGCCGACGGGTAAGAGGTAGGTTGCACGGTTCGTCAAATATATTTGAAAATTCAGCAAGCAAAGGAAGTAGATTTGGATCTTCAAATTCTATTGGCTCTCCCTTAGTTTGCTGCTCAAGTTGTACCAAAAAGCCGCTGCATACTTTATGCAAAACATTCTCCATTTGTTGTGTGCAAATCGTTGTTATGTCGCCCCCACGTTTCCCGTGCAATGTCACCTGTTTCTCCTTACTGTAAAATTTCATAATTAGTTTCATAAAATTCTAGAAAATATCACCTAATGTCATCAACCATTTAATTCTGAGCATATCCTCATGATTGTTAAGAGGGAGAAGGAAGAAATCTGCAATTATCTCTTGGTCCTTCAGTAATAGTTTCTCCTGCGGGCGCCTACGATCATAATTGAAAATCCGTCCGTCGATGACCTTAACATCAAACCTGCAGCGATTCTTGATAGGTAATGCTATCCAAACAACAAGCTTACTATTTATGAAGTTAGTAGTACTGCCCGTGTCGATGAGAACAGTGATCGGTTGTTGTTTGAGAATGCCTCCAACTTTAATCGTTTGCGGGTTTGAGTAGCTGGCTAGTGCGTGTACTATAACGTCAGTCGGTTGTGGCTCTTCTTCCGCATCTTCTTCTTCATGTTCAAGGCTCTCTTTTGGATGTTCAATGACCTCTTCTTCTATCGGTTCAATCATAAGAAGTCCTCATTTACTACAGCGATGCTCACGGCTCCACGGCTCGTCACAATGCCAACATAACCCCTTCGCATATCGCTCCCGAAGCTCTTCTCCTGTTTTCCTCTTTGGTGCAGGGACTTGGTCGACAGTAGGGGGGGCTAAGGGCTTCAATATTACTGGTTGAGGAGCGACCCTAGTCCTCCGAGCTTCATGGTTCAATTGCTCCTCTTGATGTCGTGCGAAAGAGATGGCTGCCATAAGCGTGTACGGTTGTCGCGCTTTAACTTCTCCTCGGATCTCCGGCTTCAAGCCCTCAATGAAGGTCCTCAATAGCTGTTTTTGAGACCAATCATGATTTTGATTAGATAACCTTTCAAACCTGGTTTGGTACTCCTGAATGGTGGAGGTTTGTCGGATCTTTGCTAGTTGTTCGTCAATATTCTCGTAATCGGTTGGTCTGAAGCGAATCAGCAGTTCTTCTTTGAATTGTCACCATGAAAGGACTCCATAAGTTTGTAAAAACCAGTCCAACCACTGAATAGCATCCCCTTCAAGATGTATAGCTGCAATTTTCACCATAGATACATCCGCGATTTTGTGGTACCGAAAATATCGCTCCGCGTGCGAAATCCAACCAATCGGGTCTCCTTCTTCCCATCTAGGGAAGTCCACTCTCATGCATGGATAGTTGGGGTTGGTCATAGAGCCTACCCTCCCTTGGAAGTCATCTCTTCGGGCTTGGTGTGATTGGGCAAAGCTCTCTCCTTGATATGATTTCTTTGGGCTTAGTGGTCGGCCCAATCTGAGTTCGGTAAAGAGCATCCGAATCTTATCCTCCATTCGCACCTCCAAGGCTTCAAATTTAGCATTGATTGCCTCCTTAGATGCCATAGTATATGGCCCCAAATCAATGATGTTAAGATCTCTCTTTTGCTGTTGGGTTAAAGGCATGTATAGGTTGAGAGAAGTGATGGTCGAAAGTGTTGGTGGATTGGTGGATATAGGCTGCGGTTTAGGCTTGTTTTGTGGCTGTTTTGGGTGCAGTTTTGAGGGTGTGGTTTGGTAGAGTTTTATGGCTGTGGATGAAAGTTTTGGATCTATGGTAGATGGTAGCAAAGGTTTGACAGAAATCCGTGGAAGTTGCAGCAAGTATGCGCTGTCTTGTAAGAGTAGAATTATCGTCGAAGAAACAACGGTTTCTCGACGTAATTTCCACCAAAAACTTGAGAGAATTGAGGAGGGAATTGATAGCAAAATCACAGTTTATATGACAGCAAGGATATCTAATTTAATCATGAAAATTTCGGCAGTATAACAGCAAAGAAATTGGTGCAAGTTGCAATTGTAGAATTATCGTCGAAAAATTTCAGCGGGTTACAATGAAAATTTGCAGCAACATAAAATCGTTTTTAGAGATGAATTTCTTAATAGATCAATCTTAGATGGAAGCCAAAATGATATATGAAGTCTATAAGAAATTTCATTCAAAAAAGATTGCAAATAGATGGGTTAAGGCAACGATATGCAGCTGAAATTTTCTGCAGCATAGATTTTCAAGTGCAGCAGATTGGACATAAAAGATCAGTAGTTTATATTGAGAATTTTTCGATGAAACTAAAGGGAAATCTACGGTTAGGAAGTGTCAAAGATGTCATAAAAATTTCGTAGAAATTTGGATAGAAAAAGCACAGTAGCAAGATCAAACAGATGGTGCTATGCGGCTTGAATTCTGCAATTCAAGTGCAGCAGATTGGACATAAAAGATCAGTAGTTTATATTGTGAAATTTTTGATGAAACCAAAGGGAAATCCACTATTAGGAAGTGTCAAAGATGTCATAAAAATTTCGTAGAAATTTGGATAGAAAAAGCACAGTAGCAAGATCAAATAGATGGTGCTATGCGGCTGGAATTCTGCAATGTATCTTTCGTCGTAGAGATAAAAACTTTGTGACGAAAAGTTTATGCAGCAATATAAGAACCATTTTTTTTTTTATGATTTTTGAATAAGGATAACTAAATTGCAGCAGCAGTAAGGTAGGAAACCAGAACCTGTTGCAATTCACGGGGAGATCGAAGGATGTTCCGCGGTGGTGGAGATGATGGCGGAATTCGGTGACGATCTTTTAAGCAATTGTGAGAATTGCTTTGGATAGTTGTGGAGGGTTGATAGATGGCTGTGAAAGGGCAGTGAGACGCCAAGAACGCTGCTCTGATACCAGGTGTTAGAATCCTTGCAGATTCTAAACTTGGGGTTGATCTCTTTAGTGGATCGACCTCCTTGGAACTCTATAGGGGTTCCTCCCTCCAAGTTGCTGCTCAAAGGCTGCAGAAAAGATTCATCTATTGCTTATCAAAAGAGAAGGAATACATAGCTATTTATAGGGCTTCTAAACCCTAACTCCTAATAGGATTCCTACTTAAGACTCTTACTTCTAACCAACTCCTAATAGGACTCCTAGTCAAGACTCCTATTCCCTTACAACTCCTAATTTTTCTCTAAGAAAAAACCTCCTACATGAATGCCCCTCTCAATTAGGACTCTCCTAGCTAGAGTCCTAATAGAATGTCCCTCTCAATTAGGACTCTCTTAGCTAGAGTCCTAACAGTTTTACATGAATGTCCCTCTCAATTAGGACTCTCCAAGCTAGAGTCCTAACAAATAGACAATATGAAAAGAAGAGGTATCTATTATGTTAACCGATGCTCCCTTTGTTTGCAACAAGAAGAAACTGTTGACCACCTCTATTTTGCTTGTGATTATACAAAATGGATATGGAAGGAGATTCTCCAGCGATTTGAACTCAATAGACTGCTGCAACCAAACTTGCGCCAAGAACTAGGCGACCTTATGCAATGTTTCTCAAGAAAAGGGCCTCTTACACAACTAGCAAAGGTTACTTTCAGATGCGCTATTTGGTGGATGTGGAAGGAGAGATGTAATAGAATCTTTGAATGTCAACACACAAACAATGCTCAGCTCTTGAAAGAGATTATTAGAGACTCAAGATCCTGTATGGAGCATGATCTCAAAACCGAGCACTTCACCCGAAGAGAAAAAGATATTTTTATCAAATTTAATTTTGCTATTAGCTAAAGATCTTGGGAATGATGCTAAATAATGTACCCACAGATAGTTATAGTCTACAACATGTGTAGTCATAACTATCGCATTCGCACTCTATGAGTTACTTGGCTTTCTCTATGACTTGTATAGATAAAGCTATTTGTAGAAACTTTACACATAATCAATTTACTTTTACTTACCAAAAAAAATAGTTAGCATGATGATTAAGTTAAAAAAGGGAGGTAATCCCATTAACTTAATCTTGGGGCAATTGGGCCCTTGACAGACCCAAATTGGGCCGAATAGATCAACCCATTCGGACCCAGATTTCTTGGCCAACAGTGGCACCACCTAAGGCTCAGTCTCCGAGCTAGGCTAGGTGGTGCAACCACCTGAACTCGGCCTCCGAGCTCTGCCAGGCGGTGCAACCGCCCTAGTCAGGCGGTACTACCGCCAGGACCTCGAAAATCCAGGAGGTGACATTTTTTAGCTCCAAATTCAAATCAGTTTCGGGCCTCTATATACCCCACCCTTTTCTGCATGAAAGGGCACCTAAAATCCAATCTTACTCTGTGATTTTTAGAGCTCAAAAGTGTTGTATGACTTAAAAGTTCTCCTTCCTCTTTTCTTCCAAATTTTGATCTATCAAAAGAGGAAAGAAAATTCTGTAAGGGTTGTCTCCTAAGCCCGTCAAAAGGAGTGAAACTGTAAAAGGGTGATTGGCCTTCGCCTATTGAAGGAAGGCCTCTAGTTAAATTTCCTTGGGGTATCCCATAAATTTGCATCGCTCTATCCTTGATTCTAACTTATCAGGGTTATGTTTTTTAACGAGAGTAGGGCAGCCCCAAATCTTAACAACCTTAAGATTAGGCTTTTTCCCTTTCCATATCTCATATGGTGTAGACACTACCGACTTAGTTGGAACTATGTTCAAAAGGTAAGCTACGGTTTCTAGAGCATATCCCTAGAATGAGATGGGTAGGTGTTAGGACTCTAGCTTGGAGAGTCCTAATTGAGAGGGACATTCATGTAAAACTATTAGGACTCTAGCTAGGAGAGTCCTAATTGAGAGGGACATCCATGTAAAACTGTTAGGACTCTAGCTAGGAGAGTCCTAATTGAGAGGGACATTCTGTTAGGACTCTAGCTAGGAGAGTCCTAATTGAGAGGAGCATTCATGTAGGAGGTGTTTTCTTAGAGAAGAATTAGGAGTTGTAAGGGAATAGGAGTCTTGACTAGGAGTCCTATTAGGAGTTGGTTAGAAGTAAGAGTCTTAAGTAGGAGTCCTATTAGGAGTTGGTTAGAAGTAGGAGTCTTAAGTTGGAGTCCTATTAGGAGTTAGTGTTTAGAAGCCCTTTAAATAGCCATGTATTCCTTCTCTTTTGATAAGCAATAGATGAATATTTTCTGCAGCCTTTGAGCAGCAACTTGGATGGAGGAACCCCTATAGAGTTCCAAGGAGGCCGATCCCCTAAAGAGATCAACCCCAAGTTTAGAATCTGCAGGGGTTCTAACACCTGGTATCAGAGCAGCGTTCTTGGCGTCTCGCTGCCCTTCCACAGCCATCCATCAACCCTCCACAACCGCCCAAAGCAATTCCCACAATTGCTTAAAAGATCGTCACCGAATTCCGTCATCATCTCCACCACCACGGATCATCCTTTGATCTCCCCGTGAATTGCAACGGGTTCTGGTTTCCTACCTTACTACTGCTGCAATTTAGTTATCCTTATTTGAAAATCCAAAAAAAAAAAAAAAATTGTTCCTATATTGCTGCATAAACTTTTTGTCACAAAGTTTTCATCTCTACGACGAAAGATACATTGTAGAATTCCAACCGCATAGCACCATCTGTTTGATCTTGCTACTGTGCTTTTTCTATCCAAATTTCTACGAAATTTTTATGACATCTTTGACACTTCTTAACAGTGGATTTTCCTTTGGTTTTATCAAAAAATTCTCAATATAAACTACTGATCTTTTATGTCCAATCTGCTGCACTTGAATTGCAGAATTCAAGCCGCATAGCACCATCTATTTGATCTTGCTACTGTGCTTTTTCTATCCAAATTTCTACGAAATTTTTATGACATCTTTGACACTTCCTAACAGTAGATTTTCCTTTAGTTTCATCAAAAAATTCTCAATATAAACTACTGATCTTTTATGTCCAATCTGCTGCACTTGAAAATCTATGCTGCAGAAAATTTCAGCTGCATATCGTTGCCTTAACCCATCTATTTGCAATCTTTTTGAATGAAATTTCTTATACACTTCATAGATCATCTTGGCTTCCATCTAAGATTGATCTATTAAGAAATTCATTTCTAAAAACGATTTTATGTTGCTGCAAATTTTCATCGTAACCCGCTGAAATTTTTCGACGATAATTCTGCAATTGCAACTTGCACCAATATCCTTGCTGTTATACTGCCAAAATTTTCTTGATTAAATTAGATATCCTTGCTGTCATATAAACTATGATTTTGCTATTAATTCCCTCCTCAATTCTCCCAAGTTTTTGGTGGAAATTACGTCGAGAAACCGTTGTTTCTTCGACGACAATTCTACTCCTACAAGACAGCACATACTTGTTGCAACTTCCACGGATTTCTCTGAAACCTTTGCTACCATCTACCACAGATCCAAAACTTTCATCCACAGCCCTAAAACTCTACTAAACCATACTCTCAAACTGCACCCAAAACAGCCACTAAACCTACATCCACCAATCTACCAGCACTTTCGACCATCACTTCTCTCAACCTATACATGCCTTTAACCCAACAGCAAAAGAGAGATCTTAACATCATTGATTTGGGGCCATATACTATGGCATCTAAGGAGGCAATCAATGCTAAATTCGAAGCCTTGGAGGCGCGAATGGAGGATAAGATTCGGACGCTCTTTACCGAACTCAGATTGGGCCGACCACTAAGCCCGAAAAAATCATATCAAGGAGAGAGCTTTGCCCAATCACACCAAGCCCGAAGAGATGACTTCCAAGGGAGGAGAGGCTCTATGACCGACCCCAACTATCCATGCATGAGAGTGGACTTCCCTAGATGGGAAGAAGGAGACCCGATTGGTTGGATCTCACGCGCGGAGCGATATTTTCGGTACCACAAAATCGCAGATGCATCTATGGTGAAAATTGCAGCTATACATCTTGAAGGGGATGCTATACAGTGGTTTAAACAATTTGAACATACTTATGGAGTCCTTTCATGGCAACAATTCAAAGAAGGACTGCTGATCCGCTTCAGACCAACCGATTACGAGAATATTGACGAACAACTAGCAAAGATCCGACAAACCTCCACCATTCAGGAGTACCAAACCAGGTTTGAAAGGTTATCTAATCAAAATCATGATTAGTCTTAAAAATAGCTATTGTGGACCTTCATTGAGGGCTTGAAGCCGGAGATCCGAGGAGAAGTTAAAGCGCGACAACCGTACACGCTTATGGCAGCCATCTCTTTCGCACGACATCAAGAGGAACAATTGAACCATGAATCTCGGAGGACTAGGGTCACTCCTCAACCAATAATATTGAAGCCCTTAGCCCCCCCAACTATCGACCAAGTCCCTACACCAAAGAGTTTAACAAGAGAAGAGCTTCGGGAGCGATATGCGAAGGGGTTATGTTGGCATTGTGACGAGCCGTGGAGCCGTGAGCATCGCTGTAGTAAAGGGGGACTTCTTATGATTGAACCAATAGAAGAAGAGGTCATTGAACATCCAAAAGAGAGCCTTGAACATGAAGAAAAAGATGCAGAAGAAGAGCCACAACCGACCGAAGTTACGGTACATACACTAGCTGGCTACTCAAACCCGCAAACGATGAAAGTTGGAGGCCTTCTCAAACAACAACTGATCACTATTCTCATCGACACGGGCAGCACTAATAACTTCCTAAACAGTAAGGTTACTATCCATATGAACTTACCTATTGAGAATTGCAGCAGGTTTGTCGTTAAGGTCGCCAACGGACGGATTTTGAAGTGTGATCATAGGTGCCCGCAAGTGAAACTATTGCTGCAGGACCAAGAGATAATTGCAGATTTCTTCCTCCTCCCTCTTGATGATCATGAGGCCATACTCAGAATTAAATGGTTGATGACATTAGGTGATATTTCTTGGAATTTTATGCAACTAATTATAAAATTTTACAGTAAGGAGAAACAGGTGATACTGCACGGGAAACGTGAGGGCGACGTAACGACGATTTGCACATAACAAATGGAGAAGGTTTTGCATAAAGCATGCAGCGGCTTTTTGGAACAACTTGAGCAGCAAACTAAGGGAGAGCCAACAAAATTTGAAGATCCAAATCTACTTCCTTTGCTTGCTGAATTTTCAGATATATTTGACGAACCGCGCAACCTACCTCTTACCCGTCGGCATGATCATTGTATAACGATTCTTCCAAGCAAATCTCCAGCAAATGCTCAGCCATATCAGTATTCACATCTCCAGAAGGATGAAATAGAAAGGATTGTAAATGAGATGCTCAAAATAGGAGTTATTCGGCCATGTTGCAGCCCCTACTCTTCACCGGTGCTCCTCATACGAAAGAAGGATGGAATATGGCGATTATGTGTTGATTACCGAGCTCTCAATGGCATAACCATCAAGGATAAATACCCTATTCTAGTAGTAGATGAGTTGCTAAGGGAGCACAAATCTTCACAAAGCTGGACCTTCGATCCGGGTATCATCAAATACGAGTATGCGAAGAAGACATACCGAAAACCACCTTTTGAACACACAACAACCACTATGAATTTTTGCTTTCTTCAAAAGAAGGTGGAATGTCTTGGGCATATCATATCAGAGGAAGGTGTGGCAGTAGACCCCTTCAAAATTGGAGCAATGCAAAACTGGCTGACCCCGAGGAACATAAAATTGCTACATGGCTTTCTGGGTTTAACAGGCTACTACTGCAAGTTCGTGAAAAACTATGGAGAGATTAGTGCACCAGTTACTTCCTTACTGAAAAAAGATGTCTTCCAATGGTCGGACAGAGCCTCCGCTGCCTTCGACAAACTTAAGACAGCCATGACGACGACGCCGGTGCTAACACTACCAGATTTCAACCGACCCTTCAGTATTGAGGCCGACGCATCTGGAGTCGGAATTGGAGCCATTCTCATGCAAGATGGTCAACCACTCACACACACTAGCAAGGCATTATCTCCCTCCCATCAAAATAAGTCAACATATGATAAGAAGATGCTTGCCATTGTGCGCGCAGCAACGAGGTGGAGACCCTACTTAATTGGTCGACGATTTCAAATTAAAACCGACCATAAAAGCCTCGAGTACTTTTTGGAGCGAAAGATATCATCCCCTGAGCAGCAAAAATGGGTAACAAAACTTCTTAGATTTGATTATGAAATAACTTACAAAAAGGGGAAAGAGAATGTTCTTGCAGATGCGCTTTCGCAACTACCCGAGCAAGCTGAAGTTTCAGCCATTTCACTTCCGACCAGCAACTTTCTTAAGGATATTAAGATGGAATGGCAGGAAGATTCAGAGACTAATAAGATTATAAAAAAATTGGAGGAAGTACCAAGCTATAAGGGACGCATTGTGTTTATGATAAATTCTACTTGCATCTTCACAAGTAGATTTTGTACCAAGTTATTCTATATACAGGGTACTAAATTGAAAAGGAGTATGGCATATCACCCACAAATCGACGGTGAGACAGTTGTAAATAGGTGCTTGGAGACAGCCCAAAGCCACCCACCAAATATGACAACCCAAAGAGAACTCCAGACCTAGCGAAGTGCCATTATTGATCGACGGATCGTGACTCGACGACGACGACCCACTAATGAAGTTCTAATACAGTGAGCGAACCTACCAATAGAAGATGCCACTTGGGAGAACTATGACGACTTGAAGATCAAATTCCCAGAATTCATGAATCATCAGCCTCGAGGACAAGGCTGATTTGAAGAGGGCGGGTCTGTTAGGACTCTAGCTTGGAGAGTCCTAATTGAGAGGGACATTCATGTAAAACTATTAGGACTTTAGCTAGGAGAGTCCTAATTGAGAGGGACATCCATGTAAAACTGTTAGGACTCTAGCTAGGAGAGTCCTAATTGAGAGGGACATTCTGTTAGGACTCTAGCTAGGAGAGTCCTAATTGAGAGGAGCATTCATGTAGGAGGTGTTTTCTTATAGAAGAATTAGGAGTTGTAAGGGAATAGGAGTCTTGACTAGGAGTCCTATTAGGAGTTGGTTAGAAGTAAGAGTCTTAAGTAGGAGTCCTATTAGGAGTTGGTTAGAAGTAAGAGTCTTAAGTTAGAGTCCTATTAGGAGTTAGGGTTTAGAAGCCCTATAAATAGCCATGTATTCCTTCTCTTTTGATAAGCAATAGATGAATATTTTCTGCAGCCTTTGAGCAGCAACTTGGAGGGAGGAACCCCTATAGAGTTCCAAGGAGGCCGATCCCCTAAAGAGATCAACCCCAAGTTTAGAATCTGCAAGGGTTCTAACAGTAGGTCAACAAAACTCATCATGGATCGTACCATGTCTAATAGCGTACGATTTCTCCTTTCAGAGACACTATTGAGCTGAGGTGTATAAGGAGGTATCCATTGGGATAATATCCCATGGTCCTTGAGGAACTGAGTAAACTCTGTACTTAAGTACTCACCTCCTCGATCTCTAAATTTCTCAAAGGCCTCGGACTTGTACTTCATTAAGTACACATATTCATACCTTGAGAAATCATCAGTAAAGGTAATTAAGTAGGAGTAACCACCAATGACATGAGTTGACATGGGTCCACATATATTACTATATATGAGTTCCAACAGCTCAGTGGCTCTCTCTCCAATTCCACTAAATGGAGAGTTGGTCAGTTTTCCATGAAAGCAAGGCTCGCAAGTTGTATATGGCATATAGTCGAATGGTTCTAGATATCCATCATTTAGCAACTTTTGAATCCTTCTTTCATGGATGTGACCTAGCCTACAATGCCACAGGTATGCACTATTCATCTTATCGCGTTTCCTCTTGGACACATTTACATTCATGAATGTACCTGAAGCTTTATCAAGCTCTTGTTTCGCCCTTGATGCAAGGTACTCTTCGCAGTTCCTCTTCTAGTGCCTATCTTTGCCATAGTGGAAGCACTGACCTTTGTCCTTTGCTGGGTCTTTCTTAGCAACCTTGGCTTTACCTGGTCTGCCCTTGCCCTTTCCCTTCTTAAGGGACATTTCTGCTTTCCTTTTCTTTCTGGTCTCACAGATGTAGAGAACTGGCTTCTCTTTCTTAATAGTACTCTCTACCTCCCTCAACATATTGAGGAGCTCTGGGAGAGTCACCTCGAGCTTGTTCATATTAAAATTCATTATGAATTGTGAAAAGGAATCTGGTAGGGACTAAAGCACAATGTCCACACATATCCTCTAGGACCATTCCTAGACCTATGAGTTTCTCTATCCACTCAATCATTTTTAGGATATGGTTCTGAACCGGTGTCCCCTCAGTCATCTTAGTGCGGAAGAGGCTCTTGGATATCTCATATCACTGAGTCCTTCCTTGTTCCTCAAATAATTTACGGACATGTAGGAGAATGGATCTAGCATCCATCTTTTCATATTGTCTCTGTAACTCAGGAGTCATAGAGCCCAACATATAGCACTAAGCAAGAGTGGAGTCATCAATGTACTTCACGTAGCGAGCGATCTCATCCTCGCTTGCCCCTTCTTCGGGCGTAGGCATCACTGTATCAAGGACGTACATGATTTTCTCTACCGTGAGAACAATTCTCAAGTTATGGAGCCAATCCATATAATTTAGACCAGTGAGGTGGTTGACATCAAGTATGCCACATAAGAGATTTGAAAGCGACATTTTCTAAAAATAAAGATGTAGCAGAAATGAACAACATGCAGATTTTGCAAGAAATAAACTATCAAGATATGGACTTCTATCTTAATATACTCCCACTATTTTACTAACGAGTCACGCGACACCCTCAGCATGTGAAACGGAAGTCTCCGGCAGACTTCTAGTGGGGATCAGGATCCAATCAATGTCTTAGTGTAACCTCGAGGGACTCGACCAATCACACTAAGCCTAAAAGGTAGGAAACTCTTACCAATCACAACTCCTTGTGATTCCCGTCCTGGTCGGCCTCTGAATCACCACGGTCTCGAGGGACTTGACCAACTATGATGCTCGGTTAAGTCAACACCTTCGTTACAATATGAGTCTGATTTGATGATATACCCTCGAGGGACTCGACCAAGCATACCATGTCCTCAGGTCACCGGTGACATCTCTATGTTGTAAGCAAGATAGCGAATCGTGATATAGGTGAGTCTCGAGGGACTCGACCAACTCAACCTACATCGGGAATCGGTTCCTACTTATAACGATGGAAGGCCACGTCGGTCAATCTAATTGCCTTACGTTTATCGACTTAATATTATCGAGAGAGATATTTCTATGATTTGGACTCCTAATATGACATGTCACACATATGCATATTTAATATATATCTACATCGCATGTAAATATATATACATATCTAGTACGTGTATAAGCAATCACACTAGATGATCATGGACCACAACCTAATGTGATTAGGCCCGAGCCAGTAGGCCTAATCACTCACATCAAGATCTATATGTGCAATGGTGCATCTCCATGCCCTGTGATCATCCATCTCATCCTCGTCGGTTCAGTCGACATCTCGATGCATTTTCATGCATCGCGATCGTCCGTCTCGTGGGTCCTGCTATCGCATCCACACTCCCGCTACACCTCCTCATGTGATTACAACTTAATCATAGGCGCGCAGGCCTAGCAATAAACAAGAAATATAATGGAGGCTCGCAGACCCCAATACTAATGATTCAAGTACACACATCACACGGTCCATGATCATCCGTCCACACATCATACATCACATGTATAAATAATCATCATCATGTATGACTACTAGATAATGATAATAATAATCATCATCATACATCACGCGTCACCCCGCGTGAGCAGCGGTCGCAGGTGCCACTGCCTTGCGGTACCTCTGCCCATTGGCTGCCAGCCCCACCAGCCGCAAGCCTGCTACAGGCATAGCGCTTGCGCATGCACCGACGCTGTGCTGCTTGGCTGCGGCTATCGCTGTAGGTGGCTGTAGGCATGCAGATCGAGGGCAACAACTATTTCTACCCTTCCTTGTTTTTGCGTTAATGATTTTGACGTCAAAATTCTTCCTAAATACAACACACGTAGTTCAAAACCAATCATTCGCATGAACAACCTGGCTCTGATACCACTATTGGGAAATCTTGGGGGCGACATCAGATGCGCAGCAGAAGGACAAGAAAAAAAAATCCCTGATTCCCAAAGAGATGTTCGTCGTCATACGAAGATTGGTGCGCAAAATCCACGAAACTGAAAAACTGCATATAGAGTAGATTGTGTTACCTAGGGAGATCGTATATCCCTGTTTCCTTACAGATCTTTAGGAGATGGTGAAAGAGGTCAAGCGTCCTTCTCTCTATCGGTGATCCACATAGCAGGGCTGCGACGACGCTCCTCAAAACTCCAAGCTTGCTCTTAGGTGGAGAAGGGAAGGAAAATAGGAGAGGCAAGCAAAAGCTCCAGCCTATGAGGCTCTGAATCCCTCCTATTTATAGAGGTCTCCTGTCAAAACCTAATGGATCCTCCCCTAGTGGGTATTGGATCTGCATCCAATAACCTAAGCCTTTTATATTAGTGGATCTCTATCCAATAATCTCTCATGGGCTCTTATTGGATCTCGTCCATGGGATCCAATAATTCAGGGGCTTATTGGATATCCAATAAGATAAGGGCTCCGTTGGATATCTCATATCCGAACCTCTACTCATCACAATGCTTACCGTATGTGTGTGACCATCTTGGCCCAATATTGAGCTAGCCGTGAGTCACACTTGTCAGAACTCCTTCTAAATCAGTGAATTATTATCTTTATAATAAGTCACTCGACTCATCGACTACGGACATACTAGGCCACTATGCCGTAGTCCCTAAACGATACAAGGGAATCCAATCCATTGGACCTGTCTGTCCTTAGTTACCGTGTACCTATAGTCCCTCATCCATCTAATATCCCAGAGATCGTATATCAAGCATGGTGCTGTCAGACCCATACGGTTTCTACTCGAGTCTTGCTCTAATCGAATTCTCCCGGAGAACTTTTTCTCTCTCAGCTAGAATGACCCTAGCGAGAGTGGATGATCCTCTATCGACACTCAATAGCCCTCGTAAGGTCGACTACCACTCCCATTGACCAGCTGTACTAGATCTAGGACAGCCAAACCTATAAGCTGGTATCAAAGAGTGGAGCACTCATACAGGACATCCTTGGTGTCTCAAGTCTAAGGATCAAATATACCACTAGGACTATAGAATCGCTGTCTGACAATAAGGCATCATCAACCATCCAGCATTCCGTAAGCGAATCAATCAGTGAACTCATTTTCCAATGAGCACCTGTACTATATCCCTAGTGTCCCTATACGAGCAGCTATGAGACCAGTTGCATCCATCATATGGACGGGTATACAACACTATCACGCCCCCCCCCGAATTATCACATTCAGGAGGTGTGACCCTGTCTAAAATCAATAATATTATAATTCATCATCAATTCAATCCAGGATCCAATCTAACAATTTGAGAATACTAAGAATCATTCAAAATCAATATTCACAATTCATAAACCTGTACGTTACATAAATCATAATCCACTTCACTCAAGGATTCACGAAATCTAAAGGCAACTCAATTAAACATCAACCACAACATAAATCCATAATCGTAGAAGAATATATACAATCACAAAAAGATAATTATTTACCATGAGTTCTTATTCTTATACAACTTAAACTTATCATTCCAAACATATGAGCGGTCCTTTAAACTTTTACAACACAAAAATATCAACAGATCCTTAACATTACATCAGAAGTAAAGTCTACTATACAACAAAAACCTATCATCCAACAAAGATTAGCTCAAAAATCTTCTAGCCTTTCACTGCTTTCACCCAATTCTAGCTTTTCAGTGCGTGACAAGTTACCCCGACTTCGATGTTTATGTTCCTTGGCGCTATCCGCGCCGGGGTTGGTAGTTAGCAGGCTGAGGTCTCGTTCGTTATCGGAATTAACCAGACAAATCGCTCCACCAACTAAGAACAGCCATGCACCACCACCCATAGAATCAAGAAAGAGCTCTCAGTTCGTCAATCCTTGCTATGTCTGGACCTCGTAAGTTTCCCCATGTTGAGTCAAATTAAGCCGCAGGCTCCACTCTTGGTGGTGCCCTTCCGTCAATTCCTTTAAGTTTCAGCCTTGCGACCATACTCCCGCCGGAACCCAAAGACTTAGATTTCTCATAAGGTGTCGATAGTGTCCTAAGAGCAACATCCGTCGATCCCTGGTCGGCATCGTTTATGGTTGAGACTCGGATGGTATCTGATCGTCTTCGAGCCCCCAACTTTCATTCTTGATTAATGAAAACATCCTTGGCAAATGCTTTCACAGTGGTTCGTCTTTCATAAATCCAAGAATTTCACCTCTGACTATGAAATACAAATGCCCCCGACTTTCCCTCTTAATCATTACTCTTATCTCGAAGGCCAACACAATAGGACCGAAATCCTATGATGTTATCCCATGCTAATGTATCCAGAGCATGGGTTTGCTTTGAGCACTCTAATTTCTTTAAAGTAATAGCGCCGAAGGCATGACCCGGCCAGTTAAGGCCAGGCACGCATCACCGATAGAAGGGATGGGACGATCGGTGCACACCGCGATGTCACGGACTTAGCTGGTTTTGCCTAAGTCGTGCGGCACCCTTGTGTGTCCGTCCGCAAAGGTCAGCCTCCCCGAAGCCTCCCATTGTCCCTTAGGACCACCAAAATAGAGAACGGGTTAGAGAGAACGCCTCAATCGGGATCCACAAGCAAACATCTCCGAAAAACACTTCATAGACAATGCAAATTACAAATAGACTTTACAAACTCTGAACAGTGGCACAACAAAGGGTAAAATGATCCATTATAGACCGAAAAGCTCTCGCACGTGTCCACATGACACAACCTTTATTTACAAGCCTAAAGAGGCCACCAACCCAACTAAAATGAGACTATTATGCCTTCGGCCGCCCCTCTACATGTTGTACAAGGCATGAACATGCTAAAAGACACGGACATACATAAGCATTACATCAAACACCCTGTTTCGAAGTTTGTCCGTGACATTCTCCCCCACTTATCCCTTCGACGTCCTTGTCGAAGCCTTTGTGAACACTATAACTCTTCGCCTTTGCTGAGTCTTCAATCTTCTGCTCCAGCTACAATGCGCCTCCTGGCTCCCAGCTGCTCTCCGCTGCTGTTTTTGAGTAGTTGAACCTTTGATCTGCCATGCTGCTTCAACTCGCCAATGACTCTGACTCTGGTGTGGGGTTGGCTGAGTTGTGTTGATCCTCGTTGATTCCTGCGAATCCACCAAATGAAGGAAAAGACCATTCTTACTGTGCCAGTTTCTCAAAATTTCCACATGCTGCATGAACTGGGTGGATGCTTGTTGGAGCTTTAACGAGCATCGCCTCGTAAACTTCTGAAGTTTTGGGTCCTTCCTCCACAAAATCTGCTCATTGACTCTTCTTTCAGTTAGTTGTCACATCCAAGTAGGTTCGCATCACTTCCGCTTTCGATTGGCATTTCATTGGGAAATGAAGCGGACAATCTACTCTCAGTAGCACTGATCACCGTTGGTGAGGATTTGACAACTATTGTCTTCCATTATCCTCGAAGGGTTTTTGAACTTGTGCAGAGATCCTCTACTGGATAAATAAGAGAACTGGGGTACTCGGTTTCGCCCATTCTCTTAAGAGTTGAGAAGGCAAAGGTTACTTGACTTCGCCCGCCTCCTCGAGGTTGTACTTCATGCATTGAGCTGGTTACTAGCCTTCGCCTGCTCTTTGCTCACACTTCTGAAGTACTTGAAGTGTTTGCACTCCTTGCGTTGAGTTAGCTACTGTGATTCACCTTCTCAATGCCATTGAACTTCTGGAATGCAGGAAGTTTTCACCCCAACTTGGAGTAATTCTCTGATAGATGAGGTCGCTTTTGGGATTGTACCATCTTCTCCATCAACCCTGCCGCCTACTCCACTGAGTAGCAAAGGTACAGCACCGCGTACTGCCTGCTTCGTTCCTTGGTCGTGCACTCTTGCATGACCCGAAGTCCTTCACTTACGGCTATCTTGATGAGAAACTTGTTGACACCGGTCTTACGAAGTTTCTTGGCCTCTGCCCTTCCGCCTTGTCTCGGTACTTGGAGATTGCCTCTGCATGCTCCACCTCCTCGGCCCCTTTCACGACCAAGCGCTCTCCCTCCGTGAGAGCAAGGGATCAATGACTTTCACGGAAGTCCCGCCTCTGCAGTACCATGGCGCTGCCATGCCCATGGCCCTACTATCCGTCTCCTCGCATCTGTATCCCTTTTCTTCACGATCAGTAGATATGTCTCCGTGGCACTCCTCTGAGTCCACCTCTATTCTGACTGATGCTTGATTTTGGGTAGCTAAGTCCCTCTGGACTCGTCGTCGCTTCCTCGCCCCTTTCGATATCCTGCTTCAACACCTCTGTGTTCTCCAAGCAATCTGTTTGGTCGATGGAAAGATAGACTGCAACTCCCATGCATGGCCTCTGCCATCACATTGTAGGGTTTGCACCGATTCTGTTCTCCTTAGCTTCCTTGGTAGCAACGTTCGCTTACTCGACCTTGTCCCCTGACTTGTCGGGCTCCCTTAAGCGAATATGAGCTCTGGAGCAGTCCAATTCTCCAGCTGCTTCGATTATACCTTTGCATGATCAAGTTCCTCCCATGGAACTCACTGGTACTTGCATTCGAACTTTTCCCTTAGTGGAACCCAGCCCCCATATACTGATGACCAAGGCTTTCATCCGAAGCAAAATTCGATGCACGCACAGAAGACCCGCCTCTGCGATACCATGGCCTTCACTCCTTGAATCCATAGCCCTTCTTGCCATCATGTTGTTCACCGAAGTGGAGCTCCCAGTAGCTCTCGATCATACCTCCATATGATCTAGTCCCTGTTAGGACTCTAGCTTGGAGAGTCCTAATTGAGAGGGACATTCATGTAAAACTGTTAGGACTCTAACTGGAGAGTCCTAATTGAGAGGGACATTCTGTTAGGACTCTAGCTAGGAGAGTCCTAATTGTGAGGGACATTCTATTAGGACTCTAGCTAGGAGAGTCCTAATTGAGAGAGGCATTCATGTACGAGGTGTTTTCTTAGAGAAGAATTAGGAGTTGTAAGGGAATAGGAGTCTTGACTAGGAGTCCTATTAGGAGTTGGTTAGAAGCAAGAGTCTTAAGTAGGAGTCCTATTAGGAGTTAGGGTTTAGAAGCCCTATAAATAGCCATGTATTCCTTCACTTTTCATAAGCAATAGATGAATCTTTTCTGCAGCCTTTGAGCAGCAACTTGGAGGGAGGAACTCCTATAGAGTTCCAAGGAGGCCGATCCCCTAAAGAGATCAACCCCAAGTTTAGAATTCTGCAAGGGTTCTAACACCTGGTATCAGAGCAGCGTTCTTGGCATCTCGCTGCCCTTCCACAGCCATCCATCAACCCTCCACAACCGCCCAAAGCAATTCCCACAATTGCTTAAAAGATCGTCACCGAATTCCGCCATCATCTCCACCACCGCGGATCATCCTTTGATCTCCCCGTGAATTGCAACAGGTTCTGGTTTCCTACCTTACTGCTGCTGCAATTTAGTTATCCTTATTCGAAAATCCAAAAAAAAAGAAAATTTGTTCCTATATTGCTGCATAAACTTTTCGTCACAAAGTTTTCATCTCTACGACGAAAGATACATTGCAGAATTCCAACCGAATAGCACCATCTGTTTGATCTTGCTACTGTGCTTTTTCTATCCAAATTTCTTCGAAATTTTTATGACATCTTTGACACTTCCTAACAGTGGATTTCCCTTTGGTTTCATCAAAAAATTCTCAATATAAACTACTAATCTTTTATGTCCAATCTGCTGCACTTGAATTGCAGAATTCAAGCCGCATAGCACCATCTGTTTGATCTTGCTACTGTGCTTTTTCTATCCAAATCTCTACGAAATTTTTATGATAGCTTTGACACTTCCTAAGAGTGGAATTCCCATTGGTTTCATCAAAAAATTCTCAATAAAAACTACTGATCTTTTACGTCCAATCTGCTATACTTAAAATTCTGTGCTGCAGAAAATTTCAGCCGCATATTATTGACTTAACCCATCTATTTACAATCTTTTTTGAATGAAATTTCTTATACACTTCATAGATCATCTTGTCTTCCATCTAAGATTGATCTATAAAGAAATTCATCTCAAAAAATTGATTTTGTGTTGCTGCAAATTTTCGTCGTAGCCCGCTTAAATTTCTCGACGAGAATTCTGCTATCGCAACTTGCACCAATTTCCTTGCTGTTATACTACCGAAATTTTCTTGATTAAATTAGATATCCTTGCTGTCATATAAACTGTGATTTTGCAATCAATTTTCTCCGTAATTCTCTCAAGTATTTGGTGGAAATTACATCGAGAAACCGTTGTTTCTTTGACGACAATTCTGTCAAACCTTTGCTACCATCTACCACAGATCCAAAACTTTCATCCACAGCCTCAAACTGCACCCAAAATAGCCACAAAACAAGCCTAAACCACAGCTTACATCCACTAATACACCACCAACCCTTTCAACCATCACTTCTCTCAACCTATACATGCCTTTAACTCAACAACAAAAGAGAGATCTTAACATCATAGATTTGGGGGCATATACTATGGCATCTAAGGAGGCAATCAATGCTAAATTCGAAGCCTTGGAGGCGCGAATGGAGGATAAGATTCGGACGCTCTTTACCGAACTCAGATTGGGCCGACCACTAAGCCCGAAAAAATCATATCAAGGAGAGAGCTTTGCCCAATCACACCAAGCCCGAAGAGATGACTTCCAAGGGAGGAGAGGCTCTATGACCGACCCCAACTATCCATGCATGAGAGTGGACTTCCCTAGATGGGAAGAAGGAGACCCGATTGGTTGGATCTCACGCGCGGAGCGATATTTTCGGTACCACAAAATTGCAGATGCATCTATGGTGAAAATTGCAGCTATACATCTTGAAGGGGATGCTATACAGTGGTTTAAACAATTTGAACATACTTATGGAGTCCTTTCATGGCAACAATTCAAAGAAGGACTGCTGATCCGCTTCAGACCAACCGATTACGAGAATATTGACGAACAACTAGCAAAGATCCGACAAACCTCCACCATTCAGGAGTACCAAACTAGGTTTGAAAGGTTATCTAATCAAAATCATGATTGGTCTCAAAAATAGCTATTGAGGACCTTCATTGAGGGCTTGAAGCCGGAGATCCGAGGAGAAGTTAAAGCGCGACAACCGTACACGCTTATGGCAGCCATCTCTTTCGCACGACATCAAGAGGAGCAATTGAACCATGAAGCTCGGAGGACTAGGGTCGCTCCTCAACTAGTAATATTGAAGCCCTTAGCCCCCCCTACTGTCGACCAAGTCCTTGCACCAAAGAGGTTAACAGGAGAAGAGCTTCGGGAGCGATATGCGAAGGGGTTATGTTGGCATTGTGACGAGCCGTGGAGCCGTGAGCATCGCTGTAGTAAAGGAGGACTTCTTATGATTGAATCGATAGAAGAAGAGGTCATTGAACATCCAAAAGAGAGCCTTGAACATGAAGAAGAAGATGCGGAAGAAGAGCCACAACCGACTGACGTTACAGTACACGCACTAGCCAGCTACTCAAACCCGCAAACGATGAAAGTTGGAGGCCTTCTCAAACAACAACCGATCACTGTTCTCATCGACACGGGCAGTACTACTAACTTCCTATATAGTAAGCTTGTTGTTCGGATAGCATTACCTATCAAGAATCGCTGCAGGTTTGATGTTAAGGTCATCAACGGATGGATTTTGAATTGTGATCGTAGGCGCCCGCAGGAGAAACTATTGCTGAAGGACGAAGAGATAATTGCAAATTTCTTCCTCCTTTTTTTTTGGTAAGTAAAAGTAAATTGATTATGTGTAAAGTTTCTACAAATAGCTTTATCTATACAAGTCATAGACAAAGCCAAGTCTCTCATAGAGTGCGAATGCGATAGTTATGACTACACATGCTGTAGACTATAACTACCTGTGGGTACATTATTTGGCATCATTCCCAAGATCTTTAGCTAATAGCAAAATTAAATTTGATAAAAATATCTTTTTCTCTTCGGGTGAAGTGCTCGGTTTTGAGATCATGCTCTATACAGGATCTTGAGTCTCTAATAATCTCTTTCAAGAGCTGAGCATTGTTTGTGTGTTGACATTCAAAGATTCTATTACATCTCTCCTTCCACATCCACCAAATAGCGCATCTGAAAGTAACCTTTGCCAGTTGTGTAAGAGGCTCTTTTCTTGAGAAACATTACATAAGGTCGCCTAGTTCTTGGTGAAGTTTGGTTGCGGCAGTCTATTGAGTTCAAATCGCTGGAGAATCTCCTTCCATATCCATTTTGTATAATCACAAGCAAAATAGAGGTGGTCAACAGTTTCTTCTTGTTGCAAACAAAAGGAGCATCGGTTAACATGATAGATACCTCTTCTTTTCATATTGTCTATTGTAGGTAGTTTATTGAGAAGGGCCTGCCATGTACATAAGGAGTGTCTTTGTGATCATGAGGCCAGGCACAGAATTGAATTGTTGATGACAATAGGTGATGTTTCCTGGAATTTTATGAAACTAATTATGAAATTTTATAGTAAGGGGAAACAGGTGATACTGCAAAGGAAATGTGAGGGCGACATAACAACGATTTGCACACAACAAATGGAGAAGGTTTTGCATAAAGTATGCAGTGGCTTTTTGGTACAACTTGTACAGCAAACTAAGGGAGAGCCAATAGAATTTGAAGATCCAAATCTACTTCCTTTGCTTGCTGAATTTTCAGATATATTTGATGAACCGCGCAACCTACCTCTTACTCGTCGGTATGATCATTATATAACGATTCTTTCAGGCAAACCTCCAGTAAATACTCGGCCATATCAGTATCTACATCTCCAGAAGGATAAAATAGAAAGGATTGTAAAAGAGATGCTTGAAACAGGAGTTATTCGGCCAAGTTGCAACCTCTACTCTTCACCGGTGCTACTTGTATGCAAGAAGGACGGAACATGGCGAATATGTATTGATTATCGAGCTCTTAATGGCATAACCATCAAGGACAAATACTTTATTCCAATAGCAGATGAATTGCTAGATGAAAGGGAGCACAAATCTTTACAAAGCTGGACCTTTGATCCGGGTATCATCAACTACGAGTGTGCGAAGAAGACATACCGAAAACCACTTTTTGAACACACAACAACCACTACGAATTTTTGCTTTCTTCAACAAAAGGTGGAATATCTTGGGCATATCATATCAGAGGAAGGTGTGGCAGTGGACCCCTTCAAAATTGGAGCAATGCAAATCTGGTCGACCCCGAGAAACATAAAATTGCTACATGGCTTTCTGGGTTTAATAGGCTACTACCGTAAGTTCGTGAAAAACTATGGAAAGATCAGTGCACCACTTACTTCCTTACTGGAAAAAGATGTCTTCCAATAGTCAGACAGAGCCTCCACTACCTTCGACAAACTTAAGGCAGCCATAACGACGACGTTGGTGCTAGCGCTACCATATTTCAACCGACCCTTCATCATTAAGGTCGATGCATCTGGAGACAGAATGGGAGACGTTCTCATGCAAGATGGTCGACCACTTGCATACATTAGCAAGACATTGTCTCCCCCCTATCAAAACATGTTAACATATGATAAGGAGATGCTCGCCATTATACACACAACAATGAGATGGAGATCGTACTTGATCAGGCGATACTTTCAAATCAAGACCGACCATAAAAGCCTAAAATAGCAGAAGATATCTTCCCCCGAGCAGCAAAAATGGGTAACAAAACTTCTTGGATTTGATTATGAAATAACTTACAACTAGTGAGCAAGCTGAATTTTCGATCGTTTTACTTCCAACCAGTGGCTTCCTTAAGGATATTAAGATGGAATGGCAGGAAGATTCGGAGACCAGTAAGATACAAAAAAAATTAGAGGAAGTACCAAGCTCCGTGACTCATTACAATCGAGACTCAAAAGAATTATGCTATAAGAGACGCATTGTGCTTGTGACAAATTCTACTTGCATCTTCAAGAGCAGATTTTGGACAAAGTTATTCCATATGCAGGGTACTAAATTGAAAAGGAGTACGACATATCACCCACAAACCAACAGCCAGACGGAAGTTTTAAATAGGTGCTTGGAGACAGCCCAAAGCCACCCACCAAATATGACTACCCAAAGAGAACTCTAGACCCAGCCAAGTGCCATTATTGATCGACGGATCGTAACTCGATGACGACGACCCACTAATGAAGTGCTAATACAGTGGGCGAACCTACCAATAGAAGATGCCACTTGGGAGAACTATGATGACTTGAAGATCAAATTCCCAAAATTCAAGAATCATCAGCCTCGAGGACAAGGCTGATTTGAAGAGGGCGGGTCTGTTAGGACTCTAGCTTGGAGAGTCCTAATTGAGAGGGACATTCATGTAAAACTGTTGGGACTCTAGCTGGAGAGTCCTAATTGAGAGGGACATTCTGTTAGGACTCTAGCTAGGAGAGTCCTAATTGTGAGGGACATTCTATTAGGACTCTAGCTAGGAGAGTCCTAATTGAGAGGGGCATTCATGTATGAGGTGTTTTCTTAGAAAGAATTAGGAGTTGTAAGGGAATAGGAGTCTTGACTAGGAGTCCTATTAGGAGTTGGTTAGAAGTAAGAGTCTTAAGTAAGAGTCCTATTAGGAGTTAGGGTTTAGAAGCCCTATAAATAGCCATGTATTCCTTCTCTTTTCATAAGCAATAGATGAATCTTTTCTGCAGCCTTTGAGCAGCGACTTGGAGGGAGGAACCCCTATAGAGTTCCAAGGAGGCCGATCCCCTAAAGAGATCAACCCCAAGTTTAGAATTCTGCAAGGGTTCTAACAGTCCCTCCCGGGACTATGTCGTGTGTGTCGCATTGCCACGAACTGTTCCACCACGATCCGCTGCACCATGTCGCCTCCTGGTGACATCTCCATTGCATTCTGATCCTTGTGGAATAAACTCGAATTGTGAACCCTCCATGTGTGGCCTCTGCCAATACATCGCAGGGTCTCCTCCACCTTCGATTTTGTTCGCTCCTTTGGCAATCGACCTTCATCCACCCACTCTTGGGTCACACCTAGATGAAGCACCGCTCTAGGACAGTCCGTCGCCTAGTCGCTCCCGAAGTCCACCGACTTCACTGTAATTTGTGCACCAGTGTTTGGGTCCTGGGCCTCTGCCCCTACCAGCACAATCTCCGCTGCGCACCGCTTCCTTTATAGCAACTCGAATGGCAACACTGTGGCATATTCTTCAAGAGTATCCGCCTCTGCGTACTCTTGCCCCGTGCTAAGGCCTTATGTACCCAACTTCGCCTCCGCAAATTGAGTCGCCTTAGTTCCTCCATCAAATGCTTCTCCGAGATAAGGTGTATGTGCCCCGAAGCTCCCTTCGTCTTTGGCACCATGCAAGATGAGTCCGCTCCATCAGAATGAAGGACCCATGGAACAACTTGATCCTACTCTTGCCTCTGCAAGAGTTCATGTCCTTGACCTCTGTCTAAGGAAAGCACTGTGCCTCTGCTCCACGTTCCAACTTCTATGCTGGCTCCCTTCATGCGTGACACGGGAGTATCTAATTTACTACAATCTGATTATATGAGCCTTGATTATGATCTAGTATCTTTTTCAGTCAATAATGATGCCTCATAATCTTTATCTCAGCACACTCAAATATGACAGCTCATCAGCATATTCTTTGCACAAAGTTAAAGCTGTTTCAAGGTGCTTTTCTTCAAGACAAAGGAATGCATTAAAGGAGTTGGTTGGCAGCTGTGAACATTACTTCATTACCAATGAGTGCATTAAAATAGTTGGTTAGTAGCTGTAAACACTTAATTTCGAAATTCCCTATGCATGAAGGGATGTTTCATGCTCTAGTATTTATTTTGGTATTTAGGACTTAGAAAGGATTTTTAGAAACTGATGATATCTGGGCAGAAGCTCTTAGAGAACCCCTTAAACTCTGTATCTCTTGGATGCGTCCTTGAGTGGTGAGTCTTTTATTTTCTAGTTCTGTATCCTCGTTTAATTTCCGTTGGGTGGTGAACTTTCTGTATCCCATTGTGATTTTAAACTTGGTGGTGAGCTACTTTTCGTTTTTATCTAAGCTGCTTCGTTAGTGCTTCTGGTATCAGTTCTTCCTTGTCTACTGTGACATTTTCTATCTGAACAAATTTTCCATCGGTGTTATTTGGAAATCCATTCTGCATTTTTACCCTCCCCCGGTATCAGTTTGGTATCAGAGCTAAAGGCTAGAGGTCATGGCAAGGCGGAATGGAAAAGATGTAGTTGGTGAAGGTAGCGACCATGGAGACGATTCTGAGTCGTTGAGGCTGCAGCTACAAAAATTGCTGCGTAGCCTACAAGAAAAAAATGAAATAATCGACGAACTTCAAAGTAGACACAACCAGCATGAAAATGACGCTCGACAGTTTACTTCTGATGATGAAACACCTCATCTTCCAAGGGAGTCAAGAAGATGTCGGAGAAGAAATGAAGTCCAAGACGAGTGGCAGAATAAATATAATCCCAGATTTGATATTCCAGAATTTGAAGGGAAAATAAATGTTGATGACTTTATCGATTGGCTTAATACAGTAGAAAGAATCTTCGATTTTCATGAACCACCAGAGCAAAAGAAGGTCAAACTTGTGGCACTCAAACTCAGGCGGAATGCATCTTTTTGGTGGGAAAATCTGAAGAAACAAAGAGAACGTGAGGGGAAGAGTAAGATCGTTACATGGGAGAAAATGAAAAGGGAGCTAAAGAGAAAATATTTACCTGATAATTATAGATAAGAGATCTTTCTCAAAATACATGATTTCAAGCAAAAATATCTTAGTGTGGAGGAGTACACTGTAGAATTTGATAATTTGATGTTAAAAGGAGAGCTTGTGGAACCGGAAGAGCAAACAATTGCAAGATACTTAGGAGGTCTAAAGTATGAGATTGCTAAAGTTGTTCAGCTACAGCCATATTGGTCTTTAAATGATGTGAGCAAGCTGGCATTAAAAGTTGAAAAGCAACAGAAGTTTGAAAAGAGTTTTCGGTATGGCTCAAAAGAAGGCTACACAAAAGGAGGAAGTTCCAAGCCTACTGTCCAAAGCAAGGTGATATCAAAGGTGCAAGAAAAGGGTGAAGAGTCTGCTGGCAACAAAAAAACACCTAATTCTTCTACCCCAAGTGGTCGAAAATGCTTCAAATGTCATGGTTTTGGGCATATTGCTTCGGATTGTCCAAATAGAAGGATTGTAACTTTGGTTGAAGATCATAGTGATGGAGGCGAAAATGAAGCTGACGATGAACCAAAATATGATGATGATGAGGAAGAGATTACTTATGCTGATCATAGTTTGTCTATTGTATTGCAACGTAGTTTACAAGTGTCATATGTGGCCGACGATGAAAGTTGGATGAGAAAAAATGTGTTTCACACTAAATGCACTTCTTTTGGCAAGTTGTGCTTGGTGATCATCGTCAGTGGCAGTTTTGAGAACGTGGTTTCTTTGGAGATGGTGCAGAAGCTGAAGTTGGATACGATCCCTCATCCACATCCATACCAATTATGTTGGTTGCAAAAAGGAAATGACATCAAGGTAACTAAAAGATGTTTAGTTTCATTTTCTATTGGCAAGTATTATAAAGATAAAGTGTGGTGTGATGTTGCCCCTATGGATGCTTGTCATTTACTTTTGGGAAGACCTTGGCATTATGATAGAAGAGTGTTGTATGATGGTTATAAACCTACTTATTCTTTTAAAGTGAATGAAAATAAGATTATCTTAGCTCCATTACAACCTTCCGAAATCAGTGCGCCAAAGAAGGAAGTTAGTGCTTTTATTTCTTATAGAGACTGCAGATATGAATTGGACAAGGGCGGTCATGTTTTGGCCCTAATGGTAGTAGAGGAGAACGAACAACATAAGGAGACACCGAAAATCATGCAACCAATTCTAGAAGAATTTCAAGATGTTATACCGGAAGAGATTCCACATGGCCTTCCACCTCTGAGAGACATTCAACATCACATTGATCTTATTCCGGGGGCTGTTCTACCTAATAAGGCTATGTACAGAATGAGTCCTAAAGAACATGAAGAACTTTAAAGGCAAGTTGATGAATTGGTTAAAAAAGGGTTAATCCGGGAGAGCATGAGTCCTTGTGCGGTTCCTGCTTTATTAGTGCCTAAGAAGGATGGTTCTTGGAGAATGTGCGTGGACAGTCGCACCATCAACAAAATCACAGTGGACTATCGCTTTCCTATTCCAAGGTTAGATGACTTACTTGATCAATTGTGTGGTGCTTATATTTTCTCAAAAATTGATTTGAGGAGTGGCTATCACCAAATAAGAATGAGGCCCGGAGATGAGTGGAAAATAGCGTTTAAAACTAGAGAAGGCTTATATGAATGGTTGGTTATGCCATTTGGACTATCTAATGCTCCTAGCACATTCATGAGATTTATGAATCACATACTTAAGCCATGCATTGGAATATTTGTTGTAGTTTATTTTGACGATATATTGGTGTACAGCAAGAGTGAAGAGGAGCATATGAGTCATCTGAAAGATATCTTTCTTATTTTGAGGCAGCAAAAACTTTATGCTAATCTAAAGAAATGTGATTTCTTTACTTCTAGTGTGGTGTTTTTGGGGTATGTTGTTTCAAAAGATGGAATCATGATGGATCAAAGTAAGGTTGAAGTTATTCTCAATTGGCCAACACCTGCTTCATTACATGATGTGAGGAGTTTCCATTGCTTAACATCTTTTTATAGAAGATTCATCAAGAGTTTCAGCTCTATTGTCGCTCCAATCACCGAATGTCTGAAATGTGACAAATTCAAATGGACTAGTGAGGCTAACGATGCTTTTGAGCTTTTGAAAAGAAAGGTTACTGAGGCTCCTATCTTAGTTCTACCAAATTTTGATAATGTGTTTGAAGTTGAATGTGATGCATCTAATGTGGGGATTGGTGCTGTTTTGAGTCAAGACGGAAGGCCCATTGCATTTTTTAGTGAAAAACTGAATGATACAAGAAAGAGATATTCTACTTATGATAAGGAGTTTTATGCGATTTATCGAGCTTTGTCTCATTGGAGTCAATATCTTCTCGCCAAGCCATTTGTTCTATATTCTGATCACGAGGCATTAAAGTTCATTAATCATCAGGACAAGCTAAACAAGAGGCATGCAGCTTGGGTGGAGTTCTTACAATCTTACAACTTTACAATAAAGCACAAATCTGGTGTTCAAAATGTAGTTGCTGATGCATTGAGCAGAAAGCATTCTTTATTATCAGCAATGGAAGTCAAAGTGGTTAGATTTGAAACATTCAAAGATCTATATGAGAATGATGTGGATTTTGGCTCGTTATGGTAGAATTGCAAATCAGGTTCCTTTCAACAATTTTCGATCTTTGATGGTTTTCTTTTTCGAGCTAATGCTTTATGTGTTCCAACTTGTTCTTTGAGACAAGTAATTCTAGCTGAAGCTCATGGTGGTGTTTTGAGAGGACATTTCGGTAGGGACAAGACTCTAGCTCTTGTTCAATCAAATTTTTACTGGCCTAAAATGTTCAGAGATGTGGATAGACATGTGAAGCAATGCCGATTATGTTATTTGGCAAAAACAAGAAGTCAAAATTCTAGGTTGTACACTCCATTGCCAGTGCCAAATGCTCCATGGGAGGATGTGAGTCTTGATTTCGTTTTGGGACTGCCAATAACTCAAAGGAACAAGGATTCTATCATGGTTGTTGTTGATAGATTTTCAAAAATGTCTCACTTTGTTCCATGCAATAAATCAAATGATGCATATCATATTGCTGATTTATATTTTAAGGAGATTGTTAAATTGCATGGTATTCCAAGAACTATGGTGTCTGATCGAGATTCAAAATTTGTTAGTCATTTTTGGAGAACTCTTTGGAGGAAGCTGGGTACTTCTTTGAATTTCAGTAGCTCGCATCATCCACAAACCGATGGGCAAACTGAGGTAACAAACCAAAGCTTGGGAAATTTACTTAGAAGCTATGTTGGCAAGAATATTAAGCAATGGGATGTCATTCTTCCACAAATTGAGTTTGCTTACAATCGTTCTATGCATCATAGTATTGGTAAGAGTCCTTTTGAGGTAGTTTATGGTGCTAATCCTGCTGGTCCTTTGGACTTAATCCCTCACTCTATAACAAAGCAATTTAGTGGAGATGCTGATGAAAGAGCTAAGCAGATAAAGAAGCTGCATGAGGGTGTGAAAGCAACCATTGAGAAGCAAAATGAGAGGTACATGCATGCTGCCAACAAACACAGAAAACATGTGGAGTTTAATGCAGGTGATTTGGTCTGGATTCATCTAAGGAAGGAGAGGTTTCCACCAGGCAAATTTGGAAAATTGAAACCAAAGGCTGATGGTCCATTCAAGGTGCTTAAGAGAATTGTGTTAGGACTCTAGCTTGGAGAGTCCTAATTGAGAGGGACATTCATTTAAAACTGTTAGGACTCTAGCTAGGAGAGTCCTAATTGAGAAGGACATTCTGTTAGGACTCTAGCTTGGAGAGTCCTAATTGAGAGGGGCATTCATGTAGGAGGTGTTTTCTTAGAGAAGAATTAGGAGTTGTAAGGGAATAGGAGTCTTGACTATGAGTCCTACTAGGAGTTGGTTAGAAGTAGGAGTCTTAAGTAAGAGTCCTATTAGGAGTTAGGGTTTAGAAGCCCTATAAATAGCCATGTATTCCTTCTCTTTTCATAAGCAATAGATGAATCTTTTCTGCAGCCTTTGAGCAGCAACTTGGAGGGAGGAACCCCTATAGAGTTCCAAGGAGGCCGATCCCCTAAAGAGATCAACCCCAAGTTTAGAATCTGCAAGGGTTCTAACACCTGGTATTAGAGCAGCGTTCTTGGCGTCTCGCTGCCCTTTCATAGCCATCCATCAACCCTCCACAACCATCCAAAGCAATTCCCACAATTGCTTAAAAGATCGTCACCGAATTCCGCCATCATCTCTACCACCGCGGATCATCCTTTGGTCTCCCCGTGAATTGCAACAGGTTCTGGTTTCCTACCTTACTGCTGCTGCAATTTAGTTATCCTTATTCGAAAATCCAAAAAAAAAAAAAAAAATTATTCCTATATTGCTGCATAAACTTTTCGTCACAAACTTTTCATCTCTACGACGAAAGATATATTGCAGAATTCCAGCCGCATAGCACCATCTATTTGATCTTGTTACTATGCTTTTTCTATCCAAATTTCTACGAAATTTTTATGACATCTTTGACACTTCTTAACAGTGGATTTCCCTTTGGTTTCATCAAAAAATTTTCAATATAAACTACTGATCTTTTATGTCCAATCTGCTGCACTTGAATTGCAGAATTCAAGCCGCATAGCACCATCTGTTTGATCTTGCTACTGTGCTTTTTCTATCCAAATTTCTACGAAATTTTTATGACATCTTTGACACTTCCTAACAGTAGATTTCCCTTTAGTTTCATCGAAAAATTCTCAATATAAACTACTGATCTTTTATGTCCAATCTGCTGCACTTGAAAATCTATGCTGCAGAAAATTTCAACTGCATATCATTGCCTTAACCCATCTATTTGCAATCTTTTTTGAATGAAATTTCTTATACACTTCATAGATCATCTTAGCTTCCATCTAAGATTGATCTATTAAGAAATTCATCTCTAAAAACGATTTTATGTTGCTACAAATTTTCATCGTAGCCCGCTGAAATTTTTCGACGATAATTCTGCAATTGCAACTTGCACCAATTTCCTTGCTGTTATACTGCCGAAATTTTCTTGATTAAATTAGATATCCTTGCTGTCATAAAAACTGTGATTTTGCTATCAATTCCCTCCTCAATTCTCTCAAGTTTTTGGTGGAAATTACGTCGAGAAACCGTTGTTTCTTCGACGATAATTCTACTCTTACAAGACAGCACATACTTGCTGCAACTTCCACGGATTTCTGTCAAACCTTTGCTACCATCTACCACAGATCCAAAACTTTCATCCACAGCCCTAAAACTCTACCAAACCACACCCTTAAACTGCACCCAAAACAGCCACAAAATAAGCCTAACCCGCAGCCTACATCCACCAATCCACCAACACTTTCGACCATCACTTCTCTCAACCTATACATGCCTTTAACCCAACAGCAAAAGAGAGATCTTAACATCATTGATTTGGGGCCATATACTATGGCATCTAAGGAGGCAATCAATGCTAAATTCGAAGCCTTGGAGGCGCGAATGGAGGATAAGATTCAGACACTCTTTGCCGAACTCAGATTGGGCCGACCACTAAGCCCGAAGAAATCATATCAAGGAGAGAGCTTTGCCCAATCACACCAAGCCCAAAGAGATGACTTCCAAGGGAGGGTAGGCTCTATGACCAACCCCAACTATCCATGCATGAGAGTGGACTTCCCTAGATGGGAAGAAGGAGACCCGATTGGTTGGATCTCGCTCGCGGAGCGATATTTTCGGTACCACAAAACCGCGGATGTATCTATGGTAAAAATTGCAGCTATACATCTTGAAGGGGATGTTATATTGTGGTTTGACTGGTTTGAATATACTTATGGAGTCCTTTCATGGCGACAATTCAAAGAAGGACTACTGATTCGCTTCAGACCAACCGATTACGAGAATATTGACGAACAACTAGCAAAGATCCAACAAACCTCTACCATTCAGGAGTACCAAACCAGGTTTGAAAGGTTATCTAATCAAACTCATGATTGGTCTCAAAAACAGCTATTGAGGACCTTCATTGAGGGCTTGAAGCCGGAGATCCGAGGAGAAGTTAAAGCGCGACAACCGTATACGCTTATGGCAGCCATCTCTTTCGCATGACATCAAGAGGAGCAATTGAACCATGAAGCTTGGAGGACTAGGGTCTCTCCTCAACCAGTAATATTGAAGCCCTTAGCCCCACCTACTGTCGACCAAGGCCCTACACCAAAGAGGTTAACAAGAGAAGAGCTTCCGGAGCGATATGCGAAGGGGTTATGTTGGCATTGTGACGAGCCGTGGAGCCGTGAGCATCGCTGTAGTAAAGGGGGACTTCTTATGATTGAACCGATAGAAGAAGAGGTCATTGAACATCCAAAAGAGAGCCTTGAACATGAAGAAGAAGATGCAGAAGAAGAGCCACAACCGACCGAAGTTACGGTACATACACTAGCTGGCTACTCAAACCCGCAAACGATGAAAATTGGAGGTCTTCTCAAACAACAACCAATCACTGTTCTCATCGACACGGGCAGTACTACTAACTTCCTAAATAGTAAGCTTGCTGTTCGGATATCATTACCTATCGAGAATCGCTGCAGGTTTGATGTTAAAATTGGAGCAATGCAAAACTGGCCGACCTCGAGAAACATAAAATTGCTACATGGCTTTCTGGGTTTAACAGGCTACTACCGCAAGTTCGTGAAAAACTATAGAAAGATCAGTGCACCACTTACTTCCTTACTAGAAAAAGATGTCTTCCAATGGTTGGACAGAGCCTCCGCTGCCTTCGACAAACTTAAGGCAGCCATGGCGACGACGCCGATGCCAACACTACCAGATTTCAACCGACCCTTCATTATTGAGGCCGACACATCTGGAGTCAGAATTGGAGCCATTCTCATGCAAGATGGTCGACCACTCGCATACACTAGCAAGGCATTATCTGCCTCATATCAAAATATGTCAACATATGATAAGGAGATGCTCGCCATTGTGCGTGCAGCAACGAGGTGGAGATTGTACTTGATCAGGCGATACTTTCAAATCAAGACCGACCATAAAAGCCTAAAATATCTCTTGGAGCAGAAGATATCTTCCCCCGAGCAGCAAAAATGGGTAACAAAACTTCTTGGATTTCATTTTGAAATAACTTACAAAAAGGGGAAAGAGAATGTTCTTGCAGATGCGCTTTCGCAGCTACCCGAGCAAGTTGAAGTTTTGGCCGTTTCACTTCCGACCAGCGACTTCCTTGCGGATATTAAGATGGAATGGCAGGAAGATTCAGATACTAGTAAGATTATAAAAAAATTGGAGGAAGCACCAAGCCCCATGGCTCATTACAATCGGGACTTAAAAGAATTATGCTATAAGGGACGCATTGTGCTTGTGACAAATTCTACTTGCATCTTCAAGAGCAGATTTTGGACAAAGTTATTCCATATACAGGGTACTAAATTGAAAAGGAGTACGACATATCACCCACAAACCAACAGCCAGACGGAAGTTTTAAATAGGTGCTTGGAGACAGCCCAAAGCCACCCACCAAATATGACTACCCAAAGAGAACTCCAGACCCAGCCAAGTGTCATTATTGATCGACGGATCGTGACTCGACGACGACGACCCACTAATGAAGTGCTAATAAAGTGGGCGAATCTACCAATAGAAGATGCCACTTGGGAGAACTATGACGACTTGAAGATCAAATTCCTAGAATTCACGAATCATCAGCCTCGAGGACAAGGCTGATTTGAAGAGGGCGGGTCTGTTAGGACTCTAGCTTGGAGAGTCCTAATTGAGAGGGACATTCATGTAAAACTGTTAGGACTCTAGCTAGGAGAGTCCTAATTGAGAGGGACATTCTGTTAGGACTCTAGCTTGGAGAGTCCTAATTGAGAGGGGCATTCATGTAGGAGATGTTTTCTTAGAGAAGAATTAGGAGTTGTAAGGGAATAGGAGTCTTGACTATGAGTCCTACTAGGAGTTGGTTAGAAGTAGGAGTCTTAAGTAGGAGTCCTATTAGGAGTTAGGGTTTAGAAGCCCTATAAATAGCCATGTATTCCTTCTCTTTTCATAAGCAATAGATGAATCTTTTCTGCAGCCTTTGAGCAGCAACTTAGAGGGAGGAACCCCTATAGAGTTCTAAGGAGGCCGATCCCCTTAAAGAGATCAACCCCAAGTTTAGAATCTGCAAGGGTTCTAACAAATTGGCAGAAATGCTTATGAGATAGAGCTACCTGAAGATTACGGAGTATCCCCAACATTTAATGTGGCTGATTTGAGTCCTTTTTATAATCATGTTGATAAATCAAACGAAGACTTGAGAACAAGTCTCATTCAACCGGGGGAGATTGACACGGGAGTATCTAATTTACTACAATTTGATTATATGAGCCTTGATTATGATCTAGCATCTTTTTCAGTCAATAATGATGCCTCATAATCTTTATCTCAGCACACTCAAATATGACAGCTCATCAGCATATTCTCTGCACAAAGTTAAAGCTGTTTCAAGGTGCATTTCTTCAAGACAAAGGAATGCATTAAAGGAGTTGGTTGGCAGCTGTGAACATTTCTTCATTACCAATGAGTGCATTAAAATAGTTGGTTAGTAGCTGTAAACACTTAATTTCGAAATTCCCTATGCATGAAGGGTTGTTTCATGCTCTAGTATTTATTTTGGTATTTAGGACTTTGAAAGGATTTTTAGAAACTGATGATATCTGGGCAGAAGCTCTTAGAGAACCCTTTAAACTCTGTATCTCTTGGATGCGTCCTTGAGTGGTGAGTCTTTTATTTTCTAGTTCTGTATCCTCGTTTAATTTCCGTTGGGTGGTGAACTTTCTGTATCCCATTGTGATTTTAAACTTAGTGGTGAGCTACTTTTCGTTTTTATCAAAGCTGCTTCGTTAGTGCTTCTGGTATCAGTTCTTCCTTGTCTACTGTGACATTTTCTATCTGAACAAATTTTCCATCGGTGTTATTTGGAAATCCATTCTGCATTTTTACCCTCCCCCGGTATCAATGCGGCTTGGGTACTTCGCCAAGTTACACCCAAGTTGCTCCGCTCCTCGTTTTTGCATTGAGTCGATGGTGGCCCTCGCGCCCACCATTCCACGGGTCAGCCCTCCCTTGTGTCCGATCTCCATATCGACTCCAAGTGTGCTTTCATTTAAGTTGCTTTTGGGTCGCTCCCCCACTTGATCTCGCAATGCATTCACCAATGCATTCTCTCAAGCGAGATCATGCGACGACTCCTCGCCGCTTGCTCAGTCCATCGAGCTTCGTGGAGTAGTTGTTTGTTGAGGTACTCCTCCTCAATATGTGCGATCCATCGCACATAATTCTCCCTCTGGAGAGTCGAGCTTATCCCTCCTAGATAACTGTCCCATTGGAGCAACATCTCTCTTCGTTTTGGAGACCACCATGTTAGGACTCTAGCTTGGAGAGTCCTAATTGAGAGGGACATTCATGTAAAAGGACTCTAGCTAGGAGAGTCCTAATTGAGAGGGACATTCTGTTAGGACTCTAGCTAGGAGAGTCCTAATTGAGAGGGGCATTCATGTAGGAGGTGTTTTCTTAGAGAAGAATTAGGAGTTGTAAGGGAATAGGAGTCTTGAGTATGAGTCATATTAGGAGTTGGTTAGAAGTAAGAGTCTTAAGTAGGAGTCCTATTAGGAGTTAGGGTTTAGAAGCCCTATAAATAGCCATGTATTCCTTCTCTTTTGAAAAGCAATAGATGAATCTTTTCTGCAGCCTTTGAGCAGCAACGTGGAGGGAGGAACCCCTATAGAGTTCTAAGGAGGCCGATCCCCTAAATAGATCAACCCCAAGTTTAGAACTAGCAAGGGTTCTAACACCTGGTATCAGAGCAGCGTTCTTGGCATCTCAGTGCCCTACCACAGCCATCCATCAACCCTCCACAACCATCCAAAGCAATTCCCACAATTGCTTAAAAGATCGTCACCGAATTCCGCCATCATCTCCACCACCGCGGATCATCCTTTGATCTCCCCGTGAATTGCAACAGGTTCTGGTTTCCTACCTTACTGCTGCTGAAATTTAGTTATCCTTATTCGAAAGAAAAAAAAAAAAATCGTTCTTATATTGCTGCATAAACTTTTCATCACAAAGTTTTCATCTCTATGACGAAAGATACATTGCAGAATTCCAACCGCATAGCACCATCTGTTTGATCTTGCTACTCTGCTTTTTCTATCCAAATTTCTACGAAATTTTTATGACATCTTTGACACTTCCTAGCAGTAGATTTCCCTTTGGTTTCATCAAAAAATTCTCAGTATAAACTACTGATCTTTTATGTCCAATCTGCTGCACTTGAATTGCAGAATTCAAGCCGCATAGCACCATCTGTTTGATCTTGCTACTGTGCTTTTTCTATCCAAATTTCTATGAAATTTTTATGACATCTTTGACACTTCCTAACAGTAGATTTCCCTTTGGTTTCATCGAAAAATTTTCAATATAAACTCCTGATCTTTTATGTCCAATCTGCTGCACTTGAAAATCTATGCTGCAGAAAATTTCAGCTGAATATCGTTGCCTTAACCCATCTATTTGCAATCTTTTTTGAATGAAATTTCTTATAGACTTCATATATCATCTTGGCTTCCATCTAAGATTGATCTATTAAGAAAGTCATCTCTAAAAACGATTTTATGTTGCTGCAAATTTTCATCATAGCCCGCTGAAATTTTTCGACGATAATTCTGCAATTGCAACTTGCACCAATTTCTTTGCTGTTATACTGCCAAAATTTTCTTTATTAAATTAGATATCCTTGCTGTCATATAAACTGTGATTTTGCTATCAATTCCCTCCTCAATTCTCTCATGTTTTTGGTGGAAATTACGTCGAGAAACCGTTGTTTCTTCGACGACAATTGTACTCTTACAAGACAGCACATACTTGCCGCAACTTCCACGGATTTCTGTCAAACCTTTGCTACCATCTACCACAGATCCAAAACTTTCATCCACAGCCCTAAAACTCTACCAAACCATACCCTCAAACTGCACCCAAAACAGCCACAAACCAAGCCTAAACCGCAGCCTACATCCACCAATCCACCAACACTTTCGACCATCACTTCTCTCAACCTATACATGCCTTTAACCCAACAGCACAAGAGAGATCTTAACATCATTGATTTGGGGCCATATACTATGGCATCTAAGGAGGCAATCAATGCTAAATTCGAAGCCTTGGAGGCGCGAATGGAGGATAAGATTCGGACGCTCTTTACCGAACTCAGATTGGGCCGACCACTAAGCCCGAAGAAATCATATCAAGGAGAGAGCTTTGCCCAATCACACCAAGCCCGAAGAGATGACTTCCAAGGGAGGGTAGGCTCTATGACCAACCCCAACTATCCATGCATGAGAGTGGACTTCCCTAGATGGGAAGAAGGAGACCCGATTGGTTGGATCTCGCGCGCGGAGCGATATTTTCGGTACCACAAAACCGCGGATATATCTATGGTGAAAATTGCATCTATACATCTTGAAGGGGATGCTATACAGTGGTTTGACTGGTTTGAACATACTTATGGAGTCCTTTCATGGCGTCAATTCAAAGAAGGACTGCTGATTCGCTTCAGACCAACCGATTACGAGAATATTGACGAACAACTAGCAAAGATCCAACAAACCTCCACCATTCAGGAGTACCAAACCGGGTTTTAAAGGTTATCTATTCAAACTCATGATTGGTCTCAAAAACAGCTATTGTGGATCTTCATTGAGGGCTTGAAGCCGGAGATCCGAGGAGAAGTTAAAGCGCGACAACCGTATACGCTTATGGCAGCCATCTCTTTCGCACGACATCAAGAGGAGCAATTGAACCATGAAGCTCGGAGGACTAGGGTCGCTCCTCAACCAATAATATTGAAGCCCTCAGCCCCCCCTACTATCGACCAAGTCCCTACACCAAAGAGGATAACAGGAGAAGAGCTTCGGGAGCGATATGCGAAGGGGTTATGTTGGCATTGTGACGAGCCGTGGAGCCGTGAGCATCGCTGTAGTAAAGGAGGACTTCTTATGATTGAATTGATAGAAGAAGAGGTCATTGAACATCCAAAAGAGAGCCTTGAACATGAAGAAGAAGATGCGGAAGAAGAGCCACAACCGACTGACGTTACAGTACACGCACTAGCCAGCTACTCAAACCCGCAAACGATGAAAGTTGGAGGCCTTCTCAAACAACAACCGATCACTGTTCTCATCGACACGGGAAGTACTACTAACTTCCTATATAGTAAGCTTGTTGTTCGGATAGCATTACCTATCGAGAATCACTGCAGGTTTGATGTTAAGGTCATCAACGGACGGATTTTGAATTGTGATCGTAGGCGCCTGTAGGAGAAACTATTGCTGAAGGACCAAGAGATAATTACAGATTTCTTCCTTCTCCCTCTTAACAATCATGAGGCCATGCTCACAATTAAATGGTTGATGACATTAGGTGATATTTTCTGGAATTTTATGAAACTAATTTTGAAATTTTACAGTAAGGAGAAACAGGTGACATTGCACGGGAAACGTGGGGGCGACATAACAACGATTTGCACACAACAAATGGAGAATGTTTTGCATAAAGCATGCAGTGACTTTTTGGTACAACTTGAGCAGCAAACTAAGGGAGAGCCAATAGAATTTGAAGATCCAAATCTACTTCCTTTGCTTGCTGAATTTTCAAATATATTTGACGAATCGTGTAACCTACCTCTTACCCGTCGGCATGATCATTGTATAACGATTCTTCCAGGCAAATCTTCAGTAAATACTTGGCCATATCAGTATCTACATCTCCAGAAGGATGAAATAGAAAGGATTATAAAAGAGATGCTCGAAACAGGAGTTATTCGGCCGAGTTGCAACCACTACTTTTCACCGGTGCTACTTGTACACAAGAAGGACGGAATATGGCGAATATGCGTTGATTACCGAGCTCTCAATGGCATAACCATCAAGGATAAATACCCTATTCCAGTACTAGATGAATTGCTATATGAAAGGGAGCACAAATCTTCACAAAGATGGACCTTTGATCCGGGTATTATCAAATACGAGTGTACGAAGAAGTCATACCGAAAACCGCCTTTCGAACACACAACGGCCACTAGAAATTTTTACTTTCTTCAACAAAAGTTGGGATATCTTGGGCATATCATATCAGAGGAAGGTGTGATGGTGGACCCCTTCAAAATTGGAGCAATGCAAAACTGGCTGACCCCGAGAAAAATAAAATTGCTATATGGCTTTTTGGGTTTAACAGGCTACTACCGCAAGTTCATGAAAAACTATGGAAAGATCAGTGCACCACTTACTTCCTTACTGAAAAAAGATGTCCTCCAATGGTTGGACAGAGCCTCCACGGCCTTTGACAAACTTAAGGCAGCCATGACGATAACGCCGGTGCTAACACTACCAGATTTCAACCGACCCTTCATTATTGAGGCCGACACATCTGGAGTCAGAATTAGAGCCATTCTCATGCAAGATAGTTGACCACTAGCATACACTTGCAAGGTATTATCTCTCTCCTATCAAAATAAGTCAATAAATGATAAGGAGATGCTCGCCATTGTGCGCGCAGCAACGCGGTGGAGACCCTACTTGATTGGTTGACGATTTCAAATTAAAACCAACCAAAAAAGCCTTAAGTACTTTTTGGAGCGAAAGATATCATCCCCTGAGCAACAAAAATGGGTAACAAAACTTCTTAGATTTGATTATGAAACAACTTACAAAAAGGAGAAAGAGAATGTTCTTGCAGATGCACTTTCGCAGCTACCCGAGCAAGCTGAAGTTCCGGCCGTTTCACTTCCGACCTGCGACTTCCTTGAGGATATTAAGATAGAATGACAGGAAGATTCAGAGACTAGTAAGATTAAATAAAAAAAAAAAATTGGAGGAAGCACCAAGCTCCGTGGCTCATTACAATCGGGACTCAAAAGAATTATGCTATAAGGGACACATTGTGCTTGTGACAAATTCTACTTGCATCTTCAAGTGCAGATTTTGGACAAAGTAATTCCATATGCAGGGTACTAAATTGAAAAGGAGTACGACATAGCACTCACAAACCAACAGCCAGACGGAAGTTTTAAATAGGTGCTTGGAGATGGCCCAAAGCCACCCACCAAATATGACTACCCAAAGAGAACTCCAGACCCAGCCAAGTGCCATTATTGATCGACGGATCGTGACTCGACGACGACGACCCACTAATGAAGTGCTAATACAGTGGGCGAACCTACCAATAGAAGATGCCACTTGGGAGAACTATGACGACTTGAATATCAAATTCTCAGAATTCACGAATCATCAGCCTCGAGGACAAGGCTGATTTGAAGAGGGCGGGTCTGTTAGGACTCTAGCTTGGAGAGTCCTAATTGAGAGGGACATTCATGTAAAAGGACTCTAGCTAGGAGAGTCCTAATTGAGAGGGAAATTCTGAAAGGACTCTAGCTAGGAGAGTCCTAATTGAGAGGGGCATTCATGTAGGAGGTGTTTTCTTAGAGAAGAATTAGGAGTTATAAGGGAATAGGAGTCTTGAGTATGAGTCATATTAGGAGTTGGTTAGAAGTAAGAGTCTTAAGTAGGAGTCCTATTAGGAGTTAGGGTTTAGAAGCCCTATAAATGGTCATGTATTCCTTCTCTTTTGAAAAGCAATAGATGAATCTTTTCTTTAGCCTTTGAGCAGCAACTTGGAGAGAGGAACCCCTATAGAGTTCTAAGGAGGCCGATCCCCTAAAGAGATCAACCCCAAGTTTAGAACCTGCAAGGGTTTTAACACCTGGTATCAGAGCAGCGTTCTTGGCATCTCAGTGCCCTTCCACAGCCATCCATCAACCCTCCACAACCATCCAAAGCAATTCCCACAATTGCTTAAAAGATCGTCACCGAATTCCGCCATCATCTCCACCACCGCGGATCATCCTTTGATCTCCCCGTGAATTGCAACAGGTTCTGGTTTCCTACCTTACTACTGCTGAAATTTAGTTATCCTTATTCGAAAAAAAAAAAAAAAATCGTTCTTATATTGCTGCATAAACTTTTCATCACAAAGTTTTCATCTCTATGACGAAAGATACATTGTAGAATTCCAACCGCATAGCACCATCTGTTTGATCTTGCTACTCTGCTTTTTCTATCCAAATTTCTACGAAATTTTTATGACATCTTTGACACTTCCTAGCAGTAGATTTCCCTTTGGTTTCATCCAAAAATTCTTAGTATAAACTACTGATCTTTTATGTCCAATCTGCTGCACTTGAATTACAGAATTCAAGCCGCATAGCACCATCTGTTTGATCTTGCTACTGTGCTTTTTCTATCCAAATTTCTATGAAATTTTTATGACATCTTTGACACTTCCTAACAGTAGATTTCCCTTTGGTTTCATTGAAAAATTCTCAATATAAACTACTGATCTTTTATGTCCAATCTGCTGCACTTGAAAATCTATGCTGCAGAAAATTTCAGCTGCATATCGTTGCCTTAACCCATCTATTTGCAATCTTTTTTGAATTAAATTTCTTATAGACTTCGTATATCATTTTGGCTTCCATCTAAGATTGATCTATTAAGAAATTCATCTCTAAAAATGATTTTATATTGCTGCAAATTTTCATCGTAGCCCGCTGAAATTTTTCGACAATAATTCTGCAATTGCAACTTGCACCAATTTCTTTGCTGTTATACTGCCGAAATTTTCTTTATTAAATTAGATATCCTTGCTGTCAAATAAACTGTGATTTTGCTATCAATTCCCTCCTCAATTCTCTCAAGTTTTTGGTGGAAATTACGTCGAGAAACCGTTGTTTCTTCGACGACAATTGTACTCTTACAAGACAGCACATACTTGCCGCAACTTCCATGGATTTCTGTCAAACCTTTGCTACCATCTACCATAGATCCAAAACTTTCATCCACAGCCCTAAAACTCTACCAAACCATACCCTCAAACTGCACCCAAAACAGCCACAAACCAAGCCTAAACCGCAGCCTACATCTACCAATCCACTAACACTTTCGACCATCACTTCTCTCAACCTATACATGCCTTTAACCCAACAGCACAAGAGAGATCTTAACATCATTGATTTGGGGCCATATACTATGGCATCTAAGGAGGCAATCAATGCTAAATTCGAAGCCTTGGAGGCGCGAATGGAGGATAAGATTCGGACGCTCTTTACCGAACTCAGATTGGGCCGACCACTAAGCCCGAAGAAATCATATCAAGGAGAGAGCTTTGCCCAATCACACCAAGCCCAAAGAGATGACTTCCAAGGGAGGGTAGGCTCTATGACCAACCCCAACTATCCATGCATGAGAGTGGACTTCCCTAGATGGGAAGAAGGAGACCCGATTGGTTGGATCTCGCGCGCGGAGCGATATTTTCGGTACCACAAAACCACGGATATATCTATGGTGAAAATTGCATCTATACATCTAGAAGGGGATGCTATACAGTGGTTTGACTAGTTTGAACATACTTATGGAGTCCTTTCATGGCGTCAATTCAAAGAAGGACTGCTGATTCGCTTCAGACCAACCGATTACGAGAATATTGACGAACAACTAGCAAAGATCCAACAAACCTCCACCATTCAGGAGTACCAAACCGGGTTTTAAAGGTTATCTATTCAAACTCGTGATTAGTCTCAAAAACAGCTATTGAGGACCTTCATTGAGGGCTTGAAGCCGGAGATCCGAGGAGAAGTTAAAGCGCGACAACCGTATACGCTTATGGCAGCCATCTCTTTCGCATGACATCAAGAGGAGCAATTGAACCATGAAGCTCGGAGGACTAGGGTCGCTCCTCAACCAATAATATTGAAGCCCTCAGCCCCCCCTACTGTCGACCAAGTCCCTACACCAAAGAGGATAACAGGAGAAGAGCTTCGGGAGAGATATGCGAAGGGGTTATGTTGGCATTGTGACGAGCCGTGGAGCCATGAGCATCGCTGTAGTAAAGGAGGACTTCTTATGATTGAATTGATAGAAGAAGAGGTCATTGAACATCCAAAAGAGAGCCTTGAACATGAAGAAGAAGATGCGGAAGAAGAGCCACAACCGACTGACGTTACAGTACACGCACTAGCCAGCTACTCAAACCCGCAAACGATGAAAGTTGGAGGCCTTCTCAAACAACAACCGATCACTGTTCTCATCGACACGGGAAGTACTACTAACTTCCTATATAGTAAGCTTGTTGTTCGGATAGCATTACCTATCGAGAATCACTGCAGGTTTGATGTTAAGGTCATCAACGGACGGATTTTGAATTGTGATCGTAGGTGCCCGTAGGAGAAACTATTGCTGAAGGACCAAGAGATAATTGCAGATTTCTTCCTTCTCCCTCTTAACAATCATGAGGCCATGCTCACAATTAAATGGTTGACGACATTAGGTGATATTTTCTGGAATTTTATGAAACTAATTATGAAATTTTACAGTAAGGAGAAACAGGTGACATTGCACGGGAAACGTGGGGGCGACATAACAATTATTTGCACACAACAAATGGAGAATGTTTTGCATAAAGCATGCAGTGACTTTTTGGTACAACTTGAGCAGCAAACTAAGGGAGAGCCAATAGAATTTGAAGATCCAAATCTACTTCCTTTGCTTGCTGAATTTTCAAATATATTTGACAAATCGTGTAACCTACCTCTTACCCGTCGGCATGATCATTGTATAACGATTCTTCCAGGCAAATCTTCAGTAAATACTTGGCCATATCAGTATCTACATCTCCATAAGGATGAAATAGAAAGGATTATAAAAGAGATGCTCGAAACAGGAGTTATTCGGCTGAGTTGCAACCTCTATTTTTCACCGGTGCTACTTGTACACAAGAAGGACGGAACATGGCGAATATGCGTTGATTACCGAGCTCTCAATGGCATAACCATCAAGGATAAATACCCTATTCCAGTACTAGATGAATTGCTATATGAAAGGGAGCACAAATCTTCACAAAGATGGACCTTTGATCCGGGTATTATCAAATACGAGTGTACGAAGAAGTCATACCGAAAACCGCCTTTCGAACACACAACGGCCACTAGAAATTTTTACTTTCTTCAAAAAAAGTTGGGATATCTTGGGCATATCATATCAGAGGAAAGTGTGATGGTGGACCCCTTCAAAATTGGGGCAATGCAAAACTGGCTGACCCCGAGAAAAATAAAATTGCTATATGGCTTTCTGGGTTTAACAGGCTATTACCGCAAGTTCATGAAAAACTATGGAAAGATCAGTGCACCACTTACTTCCTTACTGAAAAAAGATGTCCTCCAATGGTTGGACAGAGCCTCCACGGCCTTCGACAAACTTAAGGCAGCCATGACGATAACGCCGGTGCTAACACTACCAGATTTCAACCGACCCTTCATTATTGAGGCCGACACATCTGGAGTCAGAATTAGAGCCATTCTCATGCAAGATGGTCGACCACTCGCATACACTTGCAAGGTATTATCTCTCTCCTATCAAAATAAGTCAATAAATGATAAGGAGATGCTCGCCATTGTGCGCGCAGCAACGCGGTGGAGACCCTACTTAATTGGTTGACGATTTCAAATTAAAACCAACCAAAAAAGCCTTAAGTACTTTTTGGAGCGAAAGATATCATCCCCTGAGCAGCAAAAATGGGTAACAAAACTTCTTAGATTTGATTATGAAACAACTTACAAAAAGGAGAAAGAGAATGTTCTTGCAGATGCACTTTCGCAGCTACCCGAGCAAGCTGAAGTTCCGGCCGTTTCACTTCCGACCTACGACTTCCTTGAGGATATTAAGATAGAATGACAGGAAGATTCAGAGACTAGTAAGATTAAAAAAAAAAAAAAAAATTGGAGGAAGCACCAAGCTCCGTGGCTCATTACAATCGGGACTCAAAAGAATTATGCTATAAGGGACACATTGTGCTTGTGACAATTTCTACTTGCATCTTCAAGAGCAGATTTTAGACAAAGTTATTCCATATGCAGGGTACTAAATTGAAAAGGAGTACGACATAGCACTCACAAACCAACAGCCAGACGGAAGTTTTAAATAGGTGCTTGGAGACGGCCCAAAGCCACCCACCAAATATGACTACCCAAAGAGAACTCCAGACCCAGCCAAGTGCCATTATTGATCGACGGATCGTGACTCGACGACGACGACTCACTAATGAAGTGCTAATACAGTGGGCGAACCTACCAATAGAAGATGCCACTTGGGAGAACTATGACGACTTGAATATCAAATTCTCAGAATTCACGAATCATCAGCCTCGAGGACAAGGCTGATTTGAAGAGGGCGGGTCTGTTAGGACTCTAGCTTGGAGAGTCCTAATTGAGAGGGACATTCATGTAAAAGGACTCTAGCTAGGAGAGTCCTAATTGAGAGGGACATTCCGTTTGGACTCTAGCTAGGAGAGTCCTAATTGAGAGGGGCATTCATGTAGGAGGTGTTTTCTTAGAGAAGAATTAGGAGTTATAAGGGAATAGGAGTCTTGAGTATGAGTCATATTAGGAGTTGGTTAGAAGTAAGAGTCTTAAGTAGGAGTCCTATTAGGAGTTAGGGTTTAGAAGCCCTATAAATAGCCATGTATTCCTTCTCTTTTGAAAAGCAATTGATGAATCTTTTCTGCAGTCTTTGAGCAGCAACTTGGAGGGAGGAACCCCTATAGAGTTCTAAGGAGGCCGATCCCCTAAAGAGATCAACCCCAAGTTTAGAACCTGCAAGGGTTCTAACACACCATCCCCTTGGACTACTCCGATCTGCTGAACAAACTGTGCATTGTTCTGCCTCCTGCAAACGCACTTGCTAGATTGCGTTTACACGTCAATACAGCCCCCACTACACCCCTCAAGGCCTAGCAACATGCTGAACTCGTTGCACATTTCAACCTCCTGTTGGGAAATCATAGGGGGGGCGACATCATATGCGCAGCGGAAGAACAAGAAAACAAAAATCCCCGATTCCCAAAAAGATGTTCATCGTCGTGCGAAGATTGGTGCGCAAAATCCGCAAAAACACAAAACTGCGTATAGAGATTGTGTTACCTAGGGAGATCGTATATCCCTGTTTCCTTGCAGATCCTTAGGAGAGGGTGAAGGAGGTCAAGCGTCCTCCTCTCTAGCGGTGATCCACACAGCAGGGTTGCGACGACGCTCCTCAAAACTCCAGGCCTACTCTGAGGTGGAGAGGGAGAGGAGAATAGGAAGGGCAAGCAAAGACTCTAGCCTATGAGGCTGTGAATCCCTCCTATTTATAGAGATCCCGTGTCAAAACCCTAATGGGTCCTTTCCCTAGTGGGTATTGGATCTGCATCCAATAAGACAAGGGCACCGTCGGATATCTCATATCCGAACCTCTACTCATCGCAATGCCTACCATATGTGTGTGACCCTCTAGGCCCAATATCGAGCTGGCCGTGAGTCATACCTGTCAGAACTCCTTCTAACTCAGTGAATTATTATCTCTGTAATAATTCACTCGACTCATCGACTACGGAAGTACTAGGCCACTACGCCGTAGTCCCCAGACGATACAGGGGAATCCAATCCATTGGACCTGTCTGTCCTCAGTTACCATGTACCTATAGTCCCTCATCCATCTAATATCCCAGAGACCGTATATCGAGCATGGTGCTGTCAGACCCATACGGTTTCTACTCGAGTCTCGCTCTAATCGGATTCTCCCGGAGAACTCTTTCTCTCTCAACCCGAATGACCCTGGCCAGGGATTTGTCTGAGCAAGAACACATGAGATATTCCTCTCATGATACCGAGAGTGGATGATCCTCTATCGACACTCAAAAGCCCTCGTAAGGTAGACTACCACTCCCAATGACCAGCTGTACTAGATCTGGGAACAGCCAAACCTATAAGTCTGGTATCAAAGAGTGGAGCACTCATACAGGACATCCTTGGTGTCTCAAGTCTAAGAACCAGATACACCACTAGGACTACGGAATCGTTGTCTGACAATAAGGCATCATCAACCATCCAGCATTCCGTAAGCGGATCAATCAGTGAACTCATTCTCCAATGAGCACCTGTACTGTATCCCTAGTGTCCCTACACGAGCAGCTATGAGACCAGCTGCATCCATCATATGGACGGGTATACAGCACACCAGTCTATCCGGTTATCACGATGTCCCTCTCGAGTAACCTATGACCGGGATTATTTAGGATATGTGTTTAAAGGTGAATCGATCTCATTATCGTGATCTCATCACGATCCGATTCCCATTGCACAAATCCAAGGACATCACAATATATATGCATTTATGCAATAGTTATAAAGTGATATACGCCAAAATATAATAAGCAAAAAGATTCTGTATCAAGTCACACGTGCCATCACTCACGTGATTGGCTTGCTGGGCACTTATGACTAGCAATCTCCCACTTGACCTAAAGCCAATCACCTATGTGTCTGATCCCCATCAGACCCCTGTGACGCTCAAAGACAATCTAAGACAATGGCTTTGTTAGTGGATCTGCAATGTTATCTTCGGATGGAACTCTTTCCACTGCTACATTTCCTCGGGTCACGATCTCTCTGATAAGGTGGAACCTCCTCAGAACATGCTTAGATTTCTGATGAGACCTAGGTTCCTTCGCTTGAGCAATTGCCCCGTTGTTGTCGCAATATAGGGAAATCGGCTCCTCACTATCCGGCACGACTCCCAAATCTGTGATGAACTTCTTCAACCAGACTCCCTCCTTTGCTGCATCTGATGCAGCAATGTACTCCGCCTCTGTGGTCGAGTCAGCAGTGGTATCTTGCTTGGAACTCTTCCAGCACACTGCTCCTCCATTCAAGGTGTACACATACCCTGAATTCGACTTGCTATCATCGACATCAGACTGAAAACTTGAGTCAGTGTAGCCTTCAACCTTAAGGCTATTACCTCCATATACTAGTAAAAGATCCTTAGTCCTTCTCAAGTACTTAAGGATACACTTTACTGCTTTCCAGTGCTCCAAGCCTGGATCCGCCTGATACCTGCTCGTGACACTCAGAGCATGCGCTATATCAGGCCTAGTACATAGCATGGCATACATGATAGACCCTATTGCTGAGGCATAAGGTATCATATCCATGTTCGCCCTTTCTTCTGGAGTCTTTGGGGACATACTCGTAGAAAGCGATATCCCATGTCTCATCGGTATGAGACCTCTTTTGGAATTTTTCATGCCAAACCTTTTGACAATAGTTTCTATGTACCTGGACTGGGACAAGCCAAGCATCCTTTTGGATCTATCTCTATAGATTCTAATCCCCAAGATATAAGATGCTTCTCCTAAGTCCTTCATGGAGAAGTGTCTAGATAACCAAGCCTTTATTGTGGATAGCATTCCTATGTCATTCCCAATGATGAGGATGTCATCCACATATAACACCAAAAAGCTAATAGCGCTCCCACTTACCTTTCTGTATACACAAGGCTCATCTTCGTTCTTAACGAAGTCATAAGATCTGATTGCCTCATCAAATCTTATGTTCCAACTTCGGGAAGCTTGCTTTAGTCCATAAATGGATCTAAGCAACCTACACACCTTATCTGGGCAGTTCTTGGACACGAATCCCTCAGGTTGCATCATATACACCTCCTCCTCCAGGTTCCCGTTGAGGAATGCGGTTTTCACATCCATCTGCCAGATCTCATAATCATAGTGTGCTGCAATAGCCAATAGAATTCTGATGGATTTTAGCATTGCTACGGGTGAGAAAGTTTCATCGTAGTCAACACCTTGCCTTTGACGATACCCCTTAGCCACTAGCCTTGCTTTATAGGTCTCTACCTTTCCATCTACTCCGATCTTTTTCTTAAAGATCCACTTGCAACCGATGGGTACAATACCTTCGGGTGCATCAACTAGGTTCCAAACCTTATTGGAGTACATAGAATCCATCTCAGAATTCATGGCTTCTTTCCACTTCCCGGAGTCTATACTCATAATAGCCTCCTCGTAGGTCTGAGGATCAATATCCTCTACATCCTCTGCTCTAATATGTCCCACATATCTCTCAGGAGGATGGGATACTCTATCAGACCTGCGTAAAGTTGAAACTTGTGTATTAGATACCTGAACAGACTCGGGCTGTAGAGTGGTGCTTGAGCTTGGTTCTCCAACCTCGCTCAATTCTATCATTCTCCCACTGTCTCCGTCAAGAATGTGTTCCTTCTCAAGGAACACTGCTCTCTTAGCTACAAAGACCTTTTGGTCCTCGAGATGATAGAAGTAATACCCACAAGTTTCCTTGGGGTATCCCACAAATTTACATCGCCCTTTCCTTGATTCTAACTTATCGGGGTTGTGTCTTTTAACATGGGCAGAGCAGCCCCAAATCTTAACTACTTTAAGATCAGGCTTCTTCCCTTTCCATATCTCATATGGTGTAGACACCACCGACTTAGTTGGAACTCTGTTCAGAAGGTAAGCTGCGGTTTCTAGGGCATATCCCCAGAATGAGATGGGTAGGTCAGCGAAACTCATCATGGACCGTACCATATCTAATAATGTACGATTTCTCCTTTCAGAGACACCATTGAGCTGAGGTGTATAAGGAGGTGTCCATTGGGATAATATCCCATGGTCCTTGAGGAAGTGAGTAAACTCTGTACTTAAGTACTCACCTCCTCGATCTGATCGAAGAGTTTTGATACTCTTTCCAGTCTGGTTCTCCACCTCATTCTTATACTCTCTGAATTTCTCAAAGGCCTCGGACTTGTACTTCATTAAGTACACATATCCATACCTTGAGAAATCATCAGTAAATGTAATGAAGTAGGAGTAACCTCCAATGGCATGAGTTGACATGGGTCCACATACATCACTATGTATGAGTTCCAACAACTCAGTGGCTCTCTCTCTAGTTTCACTAAATGGAGAGTTGGTCAGTTTTCCACGAATGCAAGGCTCACAAGTTGCATAAGACACATAGTCGAATGGATCTAGATATCCATCATTTAGCAACTTTTGAATCCTTCTTTCATGGATGTGACCTAGCCTACAATGCCACAGGTATGCACTGTTCAATTCATCTCGTTTCCTTTTGGACACATTTATATTCATGATATGTGGAGTGGTGTCTAACATAAATAAACCATTATGCAATGTTCCTTTCGTGATGATCTTATCATCTAATAATATCGAACAACCATTGTTCTCAAAAACAAATTTATATCCACTAACTGTTAAACATGAAATGGAGATAATGTTTTTGATAATAGAAGGAACAAAATAACATGCATCTAATGCAATAAAAGCTCCACTAGGCAGATGTAGGGCGACCTCGCCAACAGCTAATACAGCAACTTTTGCTCCATTACCCATCTTGAGGTCCATCTCGCCTCTCTCTAGTCTCCTAGGCCTTGCCAGAACCTGCAACGAATTGCATATATGATAAGCACTACCGGTATCTAATACCCATGTGTTATCATAAGAGTCTGACAAATGGAGACTGATCATGAATGTACCTGAAGCTTCATCAAGCTTTTGTTTCGCCCTTTCTGCAAGGTACTCTTTGCAGTTTCTCTTCCAGTGCCCATCTTTACCACAGTGGAAGCACTGGCCTTTGTTGGGTCTTTCTTAGCAACCTTTGCTTTACCTTGTTTGCCCTTGCCCTTTCCCTTCTTAAGGGACCTTTCTGCTTTCCTTTTCTTTCTGGTCTCACCAGTGTAGAGAACTGGCTTCTCTTTCTTAATAGTACTCTCTGCCTCCCTCAACATATTGAGGAGCTCTGGGAGAGTCACCTCAAGCTTGTTCATATTAAAGTTCATTATGAACTGTGAAAAGGAATCTGGTAGGGACTGAAGCACAATGTCCACACACAAGTTATCCTCTAGGACCATTCCTAGACCTGTGAGTTTCTCTATCCACTCAATCATCTTTAGGACATGGTTCTGAACCGGTGTCCCCTCAGTCATCCTAGCGCGGAAAAGGCTCTTGGATATCTCATATCGTTGAGTCCTTCCCTGTTCCTCAAACAATTTACGGACATGTAGGAGAATGGATCTGGCATCCATCTTTTCATGTTGTCTCTGTAACTCTGGAGTCATAGAGCCCAACATATAGCACTGAGCAAGAGTGGAGTCATCAATGTACTTCACGTAGCGAGCGATCTCATCCTCGCTTGCCCCTTCTTCGGGCGTAGGCATCACTGTATCAAGGACGTACACGATTTTCTCCGCTGTGAGAACAATTCTCAAGTTACGGAGCCAATCCGTATAATTTGGACCAGTGAGGCGGTTGACATCAAGTATGCCACGTAAGGGATTTGAAAGCGACATTTTCTGAAAATAAAGATGTAGCAAAAATGAATAACATGCAGATTTTGCAAGAAATAAACTATCAAGATATGGACTTCTATCTTAATATGCTCCCACTATTTTACTAACGAGTCACGCGACACCCTCAGCACGTGAAACGGAAGTCTCCGGCAGACTTCTAGTGGGGATCAGGATCCAATCAGCGTCTTAGTGTAACCTCGAGGGACTCGACCAATCACACTAAGCCTAAAAGGTAGACAACTCTTGCCGATCACAATTCCTTGTGATTCCCGTCCTGTTCGGCCTCCGAATCACCATGGCCTCGAGGGACTCGACCAACCATGATGCTCGGTTAAGTCAACACCTTCGTTACAAGATGAGTCTGATTTGATGATATACCCTCGAGGGACTCGACCAAGCATATCATGCCCTCAGGTCACCGGTGACATCTCTATGTCGTAAGCAAGATAGCGAATCGCGATATAGGTGAGTCTCGAGGGACTCGACCAACTCAACCTACACCGGGATTCGGTTCCTACTCATAACGATGGAAGGCCACGTGGGTCAATCTAATTGCCTCACGTTTATCGACTTAATATTATCGAGAGATGTTTCTATGATTTGGTCTCCTAATATGACATGTCACACATATACATATTTAATATATATCTACATCGCATGCAAATATATATACATATCTAGTATGTGTATAAGCAATCACACCAGATGATCATGGACCACAACCTAATATGATTAGGCCCGAGCCAGTAGGCCTAATCACTCACATCAAGATCTATGTGTGCAACGGTGCATCTCCATGCCTTGTGATCGTCCATCTCGTCCTCGTCGGTTCCGTCGACATCTTGATGCATCTCCATGCATCACGATCGTCCGTCTCGTGGGTCCCGCTATGGCTTCCACGCTCCCGCTGTGCCTCCTCATGTGATTACAACTTAATCATAGGCACGCAGGCCCGACAATAAACGAGAAATATAATGGAGGTTCGCAGACCTCAATAATAATAATCACAAGTACACACATCACACGGTCCATGATCATCCGTCCACTCATCATACATCACATGTATAAATAATCATCATCATGTAGGACTACTAGATAATAATAAAAATAATAATCAACTAAACCTTTTAATTAATTAATATTTTCTGAAATCAGGGATATATAGGAAATTTCTCAATTCCTAAGGGTATTTTCATAATTTGGACAAAAGACAGAAACTGGAATTTCTCAAATTCCGAGGGGCAAAACTATCTTTTGCGCAGAAAACCCTAATACCCTTTCCCCTTTTCGCTGCTGCCGCCGCCGCCACCCTGCCGCCGGCGGCTTGTGCGGCGGGGCGAGGGCACTGCCCTCGCCTGCAGGCGGCACGCCCGCTGGCGGCGATGCCGCTGCGGGTGGGCGCCCTCTTCGGGCGCCGCCGCCTCCGCGGGCGATTCTGCCTGCGAGTCAGCGCCCGCAGGTGGTGCTGTCTCGCTGGCGGCCGCCCCTGCGGGGTTTTTGCCCGTGGGAGCAGCGGCCACAGGCGCCGCTGCCCTGCGGTGCCTCAGCCCACGCTGCTGCCCCGCGGCGCCTCTGCCCGCGGGCTCAGTGGCCGCAGGCGCTTCTACCGAGCGGGCTCCCAGCCCCGCCGGCCGCAAGCCTGCTGCAAGCAGACCGCCGGTCGGTTGCTGCAGGCACAGCGCTTGCGCATGCGCCGGCGCTGTGCTGCCTGGCTGCGGCTGCGGCTGGCTGCAGGCATGCAGATCGAGGGCAGCAACTGTTGCTGCCCTTCCTTGCTTTTGCGTCAATGATTTTGACGTCAATATTCTTCCTAAACACAACACACGCAGTTCAAAAACCAATCATTCGCACGAACAACCTGGCTCTGATACCACTGTTGGGTAATCATAAGGGGGGCGACATCATATGCGCAGCGGAAGAACAAGAAAACAAAAATCCCCGATTGCCAAAAAGATGTTCATCGTCGTGCGAAGATTGGTGCGCAAAATCCGCAAAAACACAAAACTGCGTATAGAGATTGTGTTACCTAGGGAGATCGTATATCCCTGTTTCCTTGCAGATCCTTAGGAGAGGGTGAAGGAGTTCAAGCGTCCTCCTCTCTAGCGGTGATCCACACAGCAGGGTTGCGACGACGCTCCTCAAAACTCCAGGCCTACTCTGAGGTGGAGAGGGAGAGGAGAATAGGAAGGGCAAGCAAAGACTCTAGCCTATGAGGCTGTGAATCCCTCCTATTTATAGAGATCCCGTGTCAAAACCCTAATGGGTCCTTTCCCTAGTGGGTATTGGATCTGCATCCAATAAGACAAGGGCTCCGTCGGATATCTCATATCCGAACCTCTACTCATCGCAATGCCTACCATATGTGTGTGACCCTCTAGGCCCAATATCGAGCTGGCCGTGAGTCATACCTGTCAGAACTCCTTCTAACTCAGTGAATTATTATCTCTGTAATAATTCACTCGACTCATCGACTACGGAAGTACTAGGCCACTACGCCGTAGTCCCCAGACGATACAGGGGAATCCAATCCATTGGACCTGTCTGTCCTCAGTTACCATGTACCTATAGTCCCTCATCCATCTAATATCCCAGAGACCGTATATCGAGCATGGTGCTGTCAGACCCATACGGTTTCTACTCGAGTCTCGCTCTAATCGGATTCTCCCGGAGAACTCTTTCTCTCTCAACCCGAATGACCCTGGCCAGGGATTTGTCTGAGCAAGAACACATGGGATATTCCTCTCATGATACCGAGAGTGGATGATCCTCTATCGACACTCAATAGCCCTCGTAAGGTCGACTACCACTCCTAATGACCAGCTGTACTAGATCTGGGAACAGCCAAACCTATAAGTCTGGTATCAAAGAGTGGAGCACTCATACAGGACATCCTTGGTGTCTCAAGTCTAAGAACCAGATACACCACTAGGACTACGGAATCGTTGTCTGACAATAAGGCATCATCAACCATCCAGCATTCCGTAAGCGGATCAATCAGTGAACTCATTCTCCAATGAGCACCTGTACTGTATCCCTAGTGTCCCTACACGAGCAGCTATGAGACCAGCTGCATCCATCATATGGACGGGTATACAGCATACCAGTCTATCCGGTTATCACGATGTCCCTCTCGAGTAACCTATGACCGGGATTATTTAGGATATGTGTTTAAAGGTGAATCGATCTCATTATCGTGATCTCATCACGATCCGATTCCCATTGCACAAATCCAAGGACATCACAATATATATGCATTTATGCAATAGTTATAAAGTGATATACGCCAAAATATAATAAGCAAAAAGTTTCTGTATCAAGTCACACGTGCCATCACTCACGTGATTGGCTTGCTGGGCACTTATGACTAGCACCTCCTACGGACGTATCCTTCACATATCGAAGAGAAAGTTTCAATGCTCCATGGCACCGAGTTTCGGTCGCCTTGGGATGGCCACGAACATTCCATCGTCCGCATACAAGCCCATGCATGAGTACCAAATTTTTCGAGTTAGCAATTCCCCTCATCTCTGTGAGCTTTGCATAACTCTTTTGGTCGTTGAGCAACTCATTCCACCTTGCATGGTCTCATTCTTTGACACGGGAGTGTCTAATTTACTACAATCTGATTATATGAGCCTTGATTATGATCTAGTATCCTTTTCAGTCAATAATGATGCCTCATAATCTTTATCTCAGCACACTAAAAAATGACAGCTCATCTGCATATTCTCTGCACAAAGTTAAAGTTGTTTCAAGGTGCTTTTCTTCAAGACAAAGGAATGCATTAAAGGGGTTGGTTGGCAGCTGTGAACATTTCTTCATTACCAATGAGTGCATTAAAATAGTTGGTTAGAAGATGTAAACACTTAATTTCGAAATTCCCTATGCATGAAGGGTTGTTTCATGCACTAGTATTTATTTTGGTGTTTAGGACTTAGAAAGGACTTTAGAAAACGGAGGATATTAGCAGAAGCTCTCTTGGAGTGCTCTTTTGAATTCTGTATCTTTTGGATGCGTCCTTGAGTGGTAAGTCTTTCGCTTTCAGTTCTGTATCCTTGTTTATTTTCATTAGGGTGGTGATCTTCTGTATCCCTTTTGATTTTTAAACTTGGTGGTGAGCTATATATCGTTTTATCGAAGTTTCTTCAAAAGTGCGTTCCTTGCCTTTTGTGACATTTTCTATCTGAACAACTGTTATATCGGTTTCCTATCGACATCCATTCTGCATTTTTTCCCTCCCCGGTATCAGTTTGGTATCAGAGCTAAAGGCTAGAGGTCATGGCAAGGCGGAATGGAAAAGATGTAGTTGGTGAAGGTAGCGACCATGGAGATGACGCTGAGTCGTTGAGGCTGCAGCTACAAAAATTGCTGCGTAGCCTACAAGAAAAAAATGAAATAATCGATGAACTTCAAAGTAGACACAACCAGCATGAAAATAACGCTCAACAGTTTACTTCTGATGATGAAACACCTCATCTTCCAAGGGAGTCAAGAAGATGTCGGAGAAGAAATGAAGTTCAAGACGAGTGGCAGAATAAATATAATCCCAGATTTGATATTCCAGAATTTGAAGGGAAAATAAATGTTGATGACTTTATCGATTGGCTTAATACAGTAGAAAGAATCTTCGATTTTCATGAACCACCAAAACAAAAGAAGGTCAAACTTGTGGCACTCAAACTCAGGCGGAATGCATCTTTTTGGTGGGAAAATCTGAAGAAACAAAGAGAACGTGAGGGGAAGAGTAAGATCGTAAATGGGAGAAAATGAAAAGGGAGCTAAAGAGAAAATATTTACCTGATAATTATAGACAAGAGATCTTTCTCAAAATACATGATTTCAAGCAAAAAGATCTTAGTGTGGAGGAGTACACTGCAGAATTTGATAATTTGATGTTAAAAGGAGAGCTTGTGGAACCGGAAGAGCAAACAATTGCAAGATACTTAGGAGATCTGAAGTATGAGATTGCTAAAGTTGTTCAGCTATAGCCATATTGGTCTTTAAATGATGTGAGCAAGCTGGCATTAAAAGTTGAAAAGCAACAGAAGTTTGAAAAGAGTTTTCGGTATGGCTCAAAAGAAGGCTACACAAAAGGAGGAAGTTCCAAGCCTACTGTCCAAAGCAAGGTGATATCAAAGGTGCAAGAAAAGGGTGAAGAGTCTGCTGGCAACAAAAAAATACCTAATTCTTCTACCCCAAGTGGTCGAAAATGCTTCAAATGTCATGGTTTTGGGCATATTGCTTCGGATTGTCCAAATAGGAGGATTGTAACTTTGGTTGAAGATCATAGTGATGGAGGCGAAGATGAAGCTGACGACGAACCAAAATACGATGATGATGAGGAAGAGATTACTTATGCTGATCATGGTTTGTCTATTGTATTGCAACGTAGTTTACAAGTGTCATATGTGGCCAACGATGAAAGTTGGGTGAGAAAAAATGTGTTTCACACTAAATGCACTTCTCTTGGCAAGGTGTGCTTGGTGATCATCGATAGTGGCAGTTTTGAGAATGTGCTTTCTTTGGAGATGGTGCAGAAGCTGAAGTTGGATACGATCCCTCATCCACATCCATACCAATTATGTTGGTTGCAAAAAGGAAATGACATCAAGGTAACTAAAAGATGTTTAGTTTCATTTTCTATTGGCAAGTATTATAAAGATAAAGTGTGGTGTGATGTTGCCCCTATGGATGCTTGTCATTTACTATTGGGAAGACCTTGGCATTATGATAGAAGAGTGTTGTATGATGGTTATAAACATACTTATTCTTTTAAAGTGAATGAAAAGAAGATCATCTTAGCTCCATTACAACCTTCCGAAATCAGTGCGCCAAAGAAGGAAGTTAGTGCTTTTATTTCTTATAGAGAATGCAGATATGAATTGGACAAGGGCGGTCATGTTTTGACCCTAATGGTAGTAGAGGAGAACGAACAGCATAATGAGACACCGAAAATCATGCAACCAATCCTAGAAGAATTTCAAGATGTTATACCGGAAGAGATTCCACATGGCCTTCCACCTTTGAGAGACATTCAACATCACATTAATCTTATTCAGGGGGCTGTTCTACCTAATAAGGCTGCGTACAGAATGAGTCCTAAAGAACATGAAGAACTTCAAAGGCAAGTTGATGAATTAGTGAAAAAGGGGTTAATTCGGGAGAGCATGAGTCCCTGTGCAGTTCCAGCCTTGTTGGTGCCTAAGAAAGTTGGTTCTTGGAGAATGTGCATGGACAGTCGAACTATCAACAAAATCACAGTAGACTATCGCTTTCCTATTCCAAGGTTAGATGATTTACTTGATCAATTGTGTGGTGCTTATATTTTCTCTAAAATTGATTTGAGGAGTGGCTATCACCAAATAAGAATGAGGCCCGGAGATGAATGGACTACAACATTTAAAACTAGAGAAGGCTTATATGAATGGTTGGTTATGCCATTTGGACTATCTAATGCTCCTAGCACATTAATGAGATTTATGAATCACATACTTAAGCCATGCATTGGAATATTTGTTGTTGTTTATTTTGACGATATATTGGTGTACAGCAAGAGTGAAGAGGAGCATATGAGTCATCTGAAAGAGATCTTTCTTTTTTTGGTAAGTAAAAGTAAATTGATTATGTGTAAAGTTTCTACAACTAGCTTTATCTATACAAGTCATAGACAAAGCCAAGTAACTCATAGAGTGCGAATGCGATAGTTATGACTACACATGCTGTAGACTATAACTACCTGTGGGTACATTATTTGGCATCATTCCCAAGATCTTTAGCTAATAGCAAAATTAAATTTGATAAAAATATCTTTTTCTCTTCGGGTGAAGTGCTCGGTTTTGAGATCATGCTCCATACAGGATCTTGAGTCTCTAATAATCTCTTTCAAGAGCTGAGCATTGTTTGTGTGTTGACATTCAAAGATTCTATTACATCTCTCCTTCCACATCCACCAAATAGCGCATCTGAAAGTAACCTTTGCCAGTTGTGTAAGATGCCCTTTTCTTGAGAAACATTGCATAAGGTCGCCTAGTTCTTAGTGCAAGTTTGGTTGCGGCAGTCTATTGAGTTCAAATCGCTGGAGAATCTCCTTCCATATCCATTATAGAGGTGGTCAACAGTTTCTTCTTGTTGCAAACAGAGGGAGCATCGGTTAACATGATAGATACCTCTTCTTTTCATATTGTCTATTGTAGGTAGTTTATTGAGAAGGGTCTGTCATGTACATAAGGAGTGTCTTTGTGATCCCGGTCGATCCCATGTCTAACTTCTTGGGACCCACTTGTTATTTCTTTGCCTAATTTGATTCCATGCGGATGTGGCACTAAATTTGCCATTGTCATGAGGCCAAATAAGTGTATCTGAAGAGTTGTTCCTGATTGGAATAGCTATGATAGTCGGCCAAAGTGATAACATTTCGGGAGAAATAGGATTAGGGAGACACCAAGTACCGTTAGCAATGAACTCAGAAACCTTCCAATCTTTGGGAGCCCCAAGATCTTTTCGTATTCTGTCGCCATATAATTGAAATATACTCTTCCCATTCACCCAAGGATCGTACCACATATTAGTACTAGTTCCAGAAGAGATTGCATACGAAATATGTTTGATTAGCTATTTTTTTTTTTTTTTGGTAAGTAAAAGTAAATTGATTATGTGTAAAGTTTCTACAAATAGCTTTATCTATACAAGTCATAGACAAAGCCAAGTAACTTATAGAGTGCGAATGCGATAGTTATGACTACACATGCTGTAGACTATAACTCATAATTATAATCAATATAGAAAATGTTTATCCAGATATATCAAAACTACCTGTGGGTACATAATTTGGCATCATTCCCAAGATATTTAGCTAATAGCAAAATTAAATTTGATAAAAATATCTTTTTCTCTTTGGGTAAAGTGCTCCGTTTTGAGATCTTGCTCCATACAGGATCTTGAGTCTCTAATAATCTCTTTCAATAATTGAGCATTGTTTGTGTGTTGGCATTCAAATATTCTGTTACATCTCTCCTTCCACATCCACCAAATAGCGCATCTGAAAGTAACCTTTGCCAGTTGTGTTAGAGGCCCTTTTCTTGAGAAACATTGCTTGAGGTCACTTAGTTCTTGGTGCAAGTTTGGTTGCGGCAGTCTATTGAGTTCAAATCGTTGGAGAATCTCCTTCCATATCCATTTTGTATAATCACAAGCAAAATAGAGGTGGTCAACAGTTTCTTCTTGTTGCATACAAAGGGAGCATCAATTAACATGATAGATACCTCTTCTTTTCATATTGTCTATTGTCGGTAGTTTATTGTGAAGAGCCTGCCATGTACATAAGGAATGTCTTTGTGATCCCGGTCGATCCCATGTCCAACTGCTTGGGACCCACTTGTTATTTCTTTGCCTAATTTGATTCCATGCGGATGTGGCACTAAATTTGCCATTGTCATGAGGCCAAATAAGTATATCTGAAGAGTTGTTCCTGATTGGAATAGCTATAATAGTCGGCCAAAGTGATAACATTTCGGGAGAAATAGGATTAGGGAGACACCAAGCACCGTTAGCAATGAACTCAGAAATCTTCCAATCTTTGGGAGCCCCAAGATCTTTTCGTATTCTGTCACCATATAATTGAAATATACTCTTCCCATTTACCCAAGGATCAAACCACATATTTGTACTAGTACCAGAAGAGATTGCATAGGAAATGTGTTTGATTAGCCAATTCCTTGCCTTTAAAATTCCTTTTCAAGCTGCTGAGTGGTATGTTCTTGTTGAAATTTCCCAGATTGATTCCTTTGAAAGATACCTAGCAGAAACCCAATGTGACCATAAGGAACATTTGTTTTGCAAAAGATCCCACAATTGCTGTACCAGACAAGCTTGATTCCAATCTCTAATATTTCTCAAGTTTAGCCCCCCTTCATCTTTCGGTTTGCAAATGCTATCCCAATTTACCATATGCATTGCCTTATCATTTGTGCCATTCCAGAAGAAGTTCATTAATAACCGTTCAATATCATGGAGAAGTCCAGCAGGTAGAAGAAATGCATTACACCAATATATAGAGTAGGAGTGCAATACCGAACGGATGAGTTCGAGTCGTCCTGCTTTTGATAGAAACCTATTTTTCCAAGAAGAAATTCTATTCTTTATTTTTTGCAAGATAGGCTGACAATGGGTTTTGTGAATGCCTGTGGATATGAGCGGGAGACCCAAATAAGGAACTGGCAAGCTTCCCTCACTAACCCCCAAAGTTTGCACAATAAAGACCTTAACCACAACGTACGGGCTCATATATACTTTACTTTTCGCATGATTTAACTGAAGTCCAGAAATTATACCAAAGTCATTCATAATAGTAGCCAGGTTCTTTACTGAAGTTGGTTCATTTTGGAGAAAGATAAGTAAGTCATCTGCAAATGTTATATGTGATATATGAACAGAACCAGCAATGGGTACCTTAATGCTGCCATTTAAGACTGCGTGTTCTAACATACAGCTAAGTCCTTCCATCGCAATAGAAAAAAGATACGGAGATAGTGGATCACCTTGTCGGATGCCATTCGTGCTCCCAAAAAAACCAATAGGTGAGCCATTAAAGAGTATCGAAAACTTTAGAGTTTCCAGGCAAGATTGAATCCAATTAACCCATTGCTGTGGGAAGTTCATATCGAGGAGCATCTTATAGATAAACTTCCTATTAACTGAATCAAAGGCTTTCCGTAAATCAGCTTTAAAACAGATTTTTGTCCCTCTTGCTTTTGAATGCAAATCTTTGACCAAGTCATTAGCAAGCAAAATGTTATGATGTATACTTCTCCCTTTGATGAAAGCAGCTTGATTTGGGCTAATAATCTTGTGTATTACCTTTTGCATTCTATTTGCCAATACTTTGGAGATGATCTTGTAAACAAAGTTGCATAATGATATGGGTCGATAGTTCTCTAGTGAATCAGCCCCTGCATTCTTCGGAATTAAAGAAATAAAAGTGCAATTCATCTCTCTAAGAATATGACCTGAAGAGAAGAAATGTTGGCAAGCCTTGATCACATCATTTCCAATAATAGACCAAGCAGTTTGGTAAAATTCAGTTGGAAATCCATCTGGACCTGGGCTTTTGTGCTTTGGTGACTTAAAGACAACACGTACAATTTCGTCATCTGTAATTGGGGCATTGAGGATTGAAATAACTTCCGAATCAAGTTTTCTAGTCGGCTCCACATGAATGTTATTAGGTTTCCCAGCTTGATTGAGTAAGGAATAAAAAAATTGCTCTGTGTGTGCTTTAACCTCATCTAAATTCTCAATAAGATTATCATCTTTGTCTCTCCATTTGCTGATACGGTTAACAGCCCTTTGAGTAGCAATTGAAGCATAGAAAAATTTAGTATTGGAATCCCCTAGTATAAGCCAATTCTGTCGAGACTTCTGCTTTGCAAAACTTTCCTCCTGTTTTAAGGCTTGCATGAAGTTATTTCTGGCTTCTGTCTCTTTGTAGATAATATTTTCATCATTTGGCTGAAGTTGCAGCTCATGTTGCAATGACATTAGTTCATTTCTGCAAAATTGAACTCTAGTGTTAATATTGCCAAAGGTATTTGTATTCCACTCCTTTAGTGCTGCTTTACAGGCTTTGAGCTTTTGACATAAGATGTAAGGGGGGGATCCATGCACATTAACATTCCAAGCAGATCTGATAATATCAAAAAATTGAGGATGAGTACTCCACATGTTAAAGAATCTAAACGGTTTCTTGCCTCTTGGTGTCGATTTTTCTGCGTGTATATACATTAAAGAATGGTCAGAAAACAAAGGAGCACCATACTCAAGAAGTGAATCTGGGTAAACTGTTAACCATTCATGATTAATCAAACACCTATCAAGTCGAGCCATTATTTTTCTGTTAGCAGCACCTTGATTACTCCAGGAGAGCCAATTACCCACAGATTTCATATCAAACAATGCTGCAGTGTCAATGTAATCATTAAAACTTTGAAGCTGGCTTTCTGAAAGTTGTCTACCCCCCTCTTTTTCATTTGTGTACCGAACAGTATTAAAGTATCCAAGAACAATCCAAGGTACATTGAGACAGCCATTTGCAATATTAGTCAGGTCAAACCAAAGAGTATTTCTTTCTTGCATACTATTTGAAGCATATATACCAGTGAAATTGAATTGACACTGTTGCGGCGACGGTACTGTTGCGGCGACCAGATCTAGGGCGACGCTGTAGCGGCGGCGACCAGATCTAGGGCGACGGTACTGTTACGGCGCCGCTGTAGCGGCGGCGACACTGTAGCGGCGACCAGATCTAGGCGACGGTACTGTTGCGGCGATGAAACTGTAGCGGCGACCAGATCTAGGGCGATGCTGTAGCGGCGGCGACCAGATCTAGGGCGACGGTACTGTTACGGCAACGCTGTAGCGGCGGCGACACTATAGCGGCGACCAGATCTAGGGCGACGGTACTGTTGCGGCGACGAAACTGTAGCGGCGACCAGATCTAGGGCGATGCTGTAGCGGCGGCGATACTGTAGCGGCGACCAGATCTAGGACTGTTGTGGTGATCGGATCTCCTGCAGCATCAGCTTCTCCCCAAGGGCGACGAGACCAGATCTCCCTAGGGCGACGGTATTGTAGCGACGATCTGATATACTGCAGCGGTGGCTTTTCCCTATGGTGACGATTCTGTAGCGGAGATCAGAAAAGGGATCAAACATGGCAGCGACGGCCCCTAAGGCTGGCGACGGTGGCGGGAGGGATGAAACGATGGCAAGGCCCCGTACCGCTACCCCCCATGTTGCTCTTCCACCATATCCTTTCCAGAGAGAAACTCCTTCGACGAAGCAGCATCGAAGTAGGTCGCGCTCTAGATCGCGGCAGCCTGCTCTCATTTCCAGCGATCCTCGGCCTTGGACTAGCCTCTTCAAGGCTCCGGTTGGAAGTCCAGATCTAAGCTTGGAATTCATTACTCCAGAAGTTCAGGCTGATAAGAAGATTGTTGTATACGAGACTGCTGATTCAGTAGAGCTTATTGAGACATGGTCTATGTCGATTGTTGGCTATGTGGTAGGTCTCAAAACTTCTTATTTCCCACTATCCTCATTTATCAAAACTCGATGGGGATTATCGTCATTTGATCTTCATATGCTGGAGAACGGATTCTTTGTTTGCAAGCTATACTCTGAAGAAGATCTGCAACGAATCCTCGAAGGATTCTGGACTATCCGCGGTCATCCAATGATTCTACGACGTTGGTCTCCTGATGTCTGTTTGGAGTTAGATAGCCTACAGTCTATTCCATTATGGGTATCCTTTCAAGGACTGCCTCTACATCTTTGGAGTCGACGTTTTATTGCAAAGTTATGCAGCACTCTGGGACAGCCACTCTACATCGACAAAGCAACAGCAGCTCAGACGAGATTAGCATTTGCACGAGCATGTGTGCTGGTTTCTTCCGATGAAGATCTTCCTAACGAGGTTTTCTATCGTGATCTTGACGGGAACACTCGGAAGGTACATGTCTCATATTCCTGGAAGCTACAACGATGTCAACGTTGCTTATCTTTTGGTCATGCAAATGGAGCTTGTCAACAAACCCCAAAACTAACCACAAAGGCCTATCGACCACATCTAGTGCCTCAGCAACAAAGTGATTCTTCTCTAATGGCAGTAGCACCGATGGTGGCAAAAACTATTGAGCACTCCGACTCGTAAGGAAAGCACCGCGGACAGAAGGACAATTCTAAAACTTTATCTCTTCCTATAATGTCAGAGCCTTCCACAACAGAGGTTTCCCATGTTACTAGTGGACAAGAGAAGCATAAGTCAGGAACTTCATCTCTTCCAATACCATCGGATCCATCTACAATCGCTCAACGAACTCAAGTCCAAGCAAATCTCGTCAGCAAGGATATTCTTCCTCAACAAACTCAGGCCTCAACAAACATCGCCAACAAGGATATTCTGTCTCAACAAACTCATGCCCCAACAAACCTCTCTAGCCAGGCTGCTCCAATAAGTACTATCCAGGATATTGCGCTGCAACAATCTTATCGAGCTTCAACAAACCCTGCCAATCAAGACCACATGATTCAAGGTACTTTAAAGTTTAAAAATCTGCAAGCTGTAGATGAAGTGGATAAATATAGGAATAAAGCCATAAAAGGTAAGGATATTGTGCGGGAGGAAAATACAAAACCAAAGGATAAGAAAAAGGATAGTACAATCCATCCAAAGTCATAGGATGTATTCCTTACTACCTTTTCATTTGTTTATTACTAATGAAGATAACATGCTGGAATGTTCGCAGACTTAATAAGCCGGAGAAATGTCGGGAGCTCAACAGAATAATCAAGTCTGCCGCATGTGATATTGTTATTCTAGTGGAAACGAAAATTAAACAATCGCGCGTTCAAGCTCAAAAGAATTTAATATGGCCGAATGTAGAATTGTTTACCAATGACTCAAATGAAACTTTTGGTAGAATATGGGTCTTATGGCATCCTAACTCTATTAATGCTTGGTTTATTTATGCTACTGATCAATTCATTCATCTTAAGGTAGAGGATAAAAAGAATGGCTGTCAATTCAATCTCACTGGTATATATGCTTCAAACAGTATGCAAGAAAGAAATACTCTTTGGTCTGACCTGACTAATATTGTAAATGGTTGTCTCAATGTACCTTGGATTGTTCTTGGAGACTTTAATACTGTTCGGTACACAAATGAAAAAGAGGGGGGTAGACAACTTTCAGAAAGCCAGCTTCAAAGTTTTAATGATTACATTGACACTGCAGCATTGTTTGATATGAAATCTGTGGGTAATTGGCTCTCCTGGAGTAATCAAGGTGCTGCTAACAGAAAAATAATGGCTCGACTTGATAGGTGTTTGATTAATCATGAATGGTTAACAGTTTACCCAGATTCACTTCTTGAGTATGGTGCTCCTTTGTTTTCTGACCATTCTTTAATGTATATACACGTAGAAAAATCGACACCAAGAGGTAAGAAACCGTTTAGATTCTTTAACATGTGGAGTACTCATCCTCAATTTCTTGATATTATCAGATCTGCTTGGAATGTTAATGTGCATGGATCCCCCCCTTATATCTTATGTCAAAAGCTCAAAGCCTGTAAAGCAGCACTAAAGGAGTGGAATACAAATACCTTTGGCAATATTAACACCAGAGTTCAATTTTGCAGAAATGAACTAATGTCATTGCAACATGAGCTGCAACTTCAGCCAAATGATGAAAATATTATCTACAAAGAGACAGAAGCCAGAAATAACTTCATGCAAGCCTTAAAACAGGAGGAAAGTTTTGCAAAGCAGAAGTCTCGACAGAATTGGCTTACACTAGGGGATTCCAATACTAAATTTTTCTATGCTTCAATTGCTACTCGAAGGGCTGTTAACCGTATCAGCAAATGGAGAGACAAAGATGATAATCTTAATGAGAATTTAGATGAGGTTAAAGCACACACAGAGTAATTTTTTTATTCCTTACTCAATCAAGCTGGGAAACCTAATAACATTCATGTGGAGCCGACTAGAAAACTTGATTCGGAAGCTATTTCAATCTTCAATGCCCCAATTACAGATGACGAAATTGTACGTGTTGTCTTTAAGTCACCAAAGCACAAAAGCCCAGGTCCAGATGGATTTCCAGCTGAATTTTACCAAACTGCTTGGTCTATTATTGGAAACGATGTGATCAAGGCTTGCCAACATTTCTTCTCTTCAGGTCATATTCTTAGAGAGATGAATTGCACTTTTATTTCTTTAATTCCGAAGAATGCAGGGGCTGATTCACTAGAGAACTATCGACCCATATCATTATGCAACTTTGTTTACAAGATCATCTCCAAAGTATTGGCAAATAGAATGCAAAAGGTAATACACAAGATTATTAGCCCAAATCAAGCTGCTTTCATCAAAGGGAGAAGTATACATCATAACATTTTGCTTGCTAATGACTTGGTCAAAGATTTACATTCAAAAGCAAGAGGGACAAAAATCTGTTTTAAAGCTGATTTACGGAAAGCCTTTGATTCAGTTAATAGGAAGTTTATCTATAAGATGCTCCTCGATATGAACTTCCCACAGCAATGGGTTAATTGGATTCAATCTTGCCTAGAAACTCTAAAGTTTTCGATACTATTTAATGGCTCACCTATTGGGTTTTTTGGGAGCACGAATGGCATCCGACAAGGTGATCCACTATCTCCGTATCTTTTTACTATTGCGATGGAAGGACTTAGCTGTATGTTAGAACACGCAGTCTTAAATGGCAGCATTAAGGTACCCATTGCTGGTTCTGTTCATATATCACATATAACATTTGCAGATGACTTACTTATCTTTCTCCAAAATGAACCAACTTTAGTAAAGAACCTGGCTACTATTATGAATGACTTTGGTATGATTTCTGGACTTCAGTTAAATCATGCGAAAAGTAAAGTATATATGAGCCCTTACGTTGTGGATAAGGTCTTTATTGTGCAAACTTTGGGGGTTAGTGAGGGAAGCTTGCCAGTTCCTTATTTGGGTCTCCCGCTCATATCCACAGGCATTCACAAAACCCATTGTCAGCCTATCTTGCAAAAAATAAAGAATAGAATTTCTTCTTGGAAAAATAGGTTTCTATTAAAAGCAGGACGACTCGAACTCATCCGTTCGGTATTGCACTCCTACTCTATATATTGGTGTAATGCATTTCTTCTACCTGCTGGACTTCTCCATGATATTGAACGGTTATTAATGAACTTCTTCTGGAATGGCACAAATGATAAGGCAATGCATATGGTAAATTGGGATAGCATTTGCAAACCGAAAGATGAAGGGGGGCTAAACTTGAGAAATATTAGAGATTGGAATCAAGCTTGTCTGGTACAGTAATTGTGGGATCTTTTGCAAAACAAATGTTCCTTATGGTCACATTGGGTTTCTGCTAGGTATCTTTCAAAGGAATCAATCTGGGAAATTTCAACAAGAACATACCACTCAGCAGCTTGGAAAGGAATTTTAAAGGCAAGGAATTGGCTAATCAAACACATTTCCTATGCAATCTCTTCTGGTACTAGTACAAATATGTGGTTTGATCCTTGGGTAAATGGGAAGAGTATATTTCAATTATATGGTGACAGAATACGAAAAGATCTTGGGGCTCCCAAAGATTGGAAGGTTTCTGAGTTCATTGCTAACGGTGCTTGGTGTCTCCCTAATCCTATTTCTCCCGAAATGTTATCACTTTGGCCGACTATTATAGCTATTCCAATCAGGAACAACTCTTCAGATATACTTATTTGGCCTCATGACAATGGCAAATTTAGTGCCACATCCGCATGGAATCAAATTAGGCAAAGAAATAACAAGTGGGTCCCAAGCAGTTGGACATGGGATCGACCGGGATCACAAAGACATTCCTTATGTACATGGCAGGCTCTTCTCAATAAACTACCGACAATAGACAATATGAAAAGAAGAGGTATCTATCATGTTAACCGATGCTCCCTTTGTATGCAACAAGAAGAAACTGTTGACCACCTCTATTTTGCTTGTGATTATACAAAATGGATATGGAAGGAGATTCTCCAGCGATTTGAACTCAATAGACTGCCGCAACCAAACTTGCACCAAGAACTAAGCGACCTCATGCAATGTTTCTCAAGAAAAGGGCCTCTAACACAACTGGCAAAGGTTACTTTCAGATGCGCTATTTGGTGGATGTGGAAGGAGAGATGTAACAGAATATTTGAATGCCAACACACAAACAATGCTCAATTATTGAAAGAGATTATTTGAGACTCAAGATCCTATATGGAGCAAGATCTCAAAACGGAGCACTTTACCCAAAGAGAAAAAGATATTTTTATCAAATTTAATTTTGCTATTAGCTAAAGATCTTGGGAATGATGCTAAATTATGTACCCACAGGTAGTTTTGATATATCTGGATAAACATTTTCTATATTGATTATAATTATGAGTTATAGTCTACAGCATGTGTAGTCATAACTATCGCATTCGCACTCTATAAGTTACTTGGCTTTGTCTATGACTTGTATAGATAAAGCTATTTGTAGAAACTTTACACATAATCAATTTACTTTTACTTATCAAAAAAAAAAATTGAATTGACAGCCATTCTTTTTGTCCTCTACCTTAAGATGAATGAATTGATCAGTAGCAGAAATAAACCAAGCATTAATAGAGTTAGGATGCCATAAGACCCATATTCTACCAAAAGTTTCATTTGAGTCATTGGTAAACAGTTCTGCGTCCGGCCATATTAAATTCTTTTGAGCTTGAACGCGCGATTGTTTAATTTTCGTTTCTACTAGAATAACAATATCACATGCGGCAGACTTGATTATTCTGTTGAGCTCCCGACATTTCTCTGGCTTATTAAGTCCGCGAACATTCCAACATGTTATCTTCATCAGTAATAAAGAAATGAAAAGGTGGTAAGGTATTCATCTTACGACTTTGGATGGGCTGTACCATCCTTTTTCTTATCCTTCGGTTTTGTATTTTCCTCCCGCACAATATCCTTACCTTTTATGGCTTTATTCCTATATTTATCCACTTCATCTACAGCTTGCAGATTTTTAAACTTTAAAATACCTTGAATTATGTGGTCTTGATTGACAGGGTTTGTTGAAGCACGATAAGATTGTTGCAGCACAATATCCTGGATAGTACTTGTTGGAGTAGCCTGGCTAGAGAGGTTTGTTGGGGCATGAGTTTGTTGAGACAGAATATCCTTATTGTGGACGGATCCAATGAAATTGGAAGAGATGAAGTTCCTGACTTATGTTTCTCCTGTCCACTAGTACCAAGGGAAACCTCTGTTGTGGAAGGCTCCGACATTATAGGAAGAGATATAGTTTTGGATTTGTCTTTCTGTCCGCGGTGCTGTCCTTGCGATTCGGAATGCTCAATAGTCTTCGCCACCATCGGTGCTACTGCCATTAGAGAAGACTCGCTTTGTTGCTGAGGTGCTTGACGTGGTCGATAGACCTTTGTGATTTGTTTTGGAGTTTGCTGACAAGCTCCATTTGCATGACCAAAAGATAAGCAGTGCTGACATCGTTGTGGCTTCCAGGAATATGAGACATGTACCTTCCGAGTGTTCCCGTCAAGATCACGATAGAAAACCTCATTTGGAAGATCTTCATTGGAAGAAACCAGTACACATGCTCGTGCAAATGCTAATCTCGTCTGAGCAGCTGTTGCTTTGTCGATGTAGAGTGGCTGTCCCAGAGTGCTGCATAACTTTGCAATAAAACGTCGACTCCAAAGATGTAGAGGAAGACCTTGAAAGGATACCCATAATGGAATAGACTGTAGGCTATCTAACTCCAAACGGACATCAGGAGACCAGCGTCGTAGAATCATTGGATGGCCGCGAATAGTCCAGAATCCTTCGAGGACCCGTTGTAAATCTTCTTCAGAGTATAGCTTGCAAACAAAGAATCCGTTCTCCTGCATATGAAGATCAAATGACGATATTCCCCATCGAGTTTTGATAAATGATGATAGTGGGAAATAAGATGTTTTGAGACCTACCACATAGCCAACAATCGCCATAAACCATGTCTCAATAAGCTCTGCTGAATCAGCAGTCTCGTATACAGCAATCTTCTTATCAACCTGAACTTCTGGAGTAAAGAATTCCAAGCTTAGATCCGGACTTCCAACCGGAGCCTTGAAGAGGCTAGTCCAAGGCCTAGGGTCACTGGAAATGAGGGCAGGCTACCGCGATCTAGAGCGCGACCTACTTCGATGCTGTTTCGTCGAAAGAGTTTCTCTCTGGAGAGGATATGGAGGAGGAGCCAATTGAGGGGTAACGGTAGGGAGTCTTACCATCGTATCAACCCTCCCGCCACCGTCGCCAGCCCTAGGGGCCGTCGCTGCCATGTTTGATCCCTCTTCTGGTCGCGGCTATAGAATCGTCTCCATAGGGAAAAGCCACCGTCGTAGTATATTAGATCGCCGATACAGTACTGTCGCCCTAGAGAGATCTGGTCGCCGTTATAGTATCGTCGCCCTTCGGGAGAAGCCGACGCTGCAGGAGATCCGATCACCACTACAGTAAGGGAGATCAAATCGTTGCTATAGTATAGTCACCTATGGGAGAAAGCCAACGCTGCAGGAGTCAGATCGCCCTAGGGAGATCTCGTCGCCGCTATAGTGTCGTCGCCGCTACAGTACCGTCGCTGCTATAGTGTCGTCGCCGCCGCTACAGTACCGTCGCCCTTGGGAAACAGCCGACGCTGCAGGAAATCAGATCTCCGCTATAGTGTCATCGCCCGTCGCCCATGGGAGAAAGCCGATGCTGCAGGAGTCAGATCGCCCTAGGGAGATCTGGCCGCCGCTACAGTGTCGTCGCCGTTGCAGTGGTTGCTAGTCGTAAGTGCCCAGCAAGCCAATCACGTGAGTGATGGCACGTGTGACTTGATACAGAATCTTTTTGCTTATTATATTTTGGCGTATATGACTTTATAACTATTGCATAAATGCATATATATTGTGATGTCCTTGGATTTGTGCAATGGGAATCGGATCGTGATGAGATCACGATAATGAGATCGATTCACCTTTAAACACATATCCTAAATAATTCCGGTCATAGGTTACTCGAGAGGGACATCGTGATAACCGGATAGACTGGTGTGCTGTATACCCGTCCATATGATGGATGCAGCTGGTTTCATAGCTGCTCGTGTAGGGACACTAGGGATACAGTACAGGTGCTCATTGGAGAATGAGTTCACTGATTGATCCGCTTACGGAATGCTGGATGGTTGATGATGCCTTATTGTCAGACAACGATTCCGTAGTCCTAGTGGTGTATCTGGTTCTTAGACTTGAGACACCAAGGATGTCCTGTATGAGTGCTCCACTCTTTGATACCAGACTTATAGGTTTGGCTGTTCCCAGATCTAGTACAGCTGGTCATTGGGAGTGGTAGTCGACCTTACGAGGGCTATTGAGTGTCGATAGAGGATCATCCACTCTCGGTATCATGAGAGGAATATCCCATGTGTTCTTGCTCAGACAAATCCCTGGCCAGGGTCATTCGGGTTGAGAGAGAAAGAGTTCTCCGGGAGAATCCGATTAGAGCGAGACTCGAGTAGAAACCGTATGGGTCTGACAGCACCATGCTCGATATACGGTCTCTGGGATATTAGATGGATGAGGGACTATAGGTACATGGTAACTGAGGACAGACAGGTCCAATGGATTGGATTCCCCTGTATCGTCTGGGGACTACGGCGTAGTGGCCTAGTACTTCCGTAGTCGATGAGTCGAGTGAATTATTACAGAGATAATAATTCACTTAGTTAGAAGGAGTTCTGACAGGTATGACTCACGGCCAGCTCGATATTGGGCCTAGAGGGTCACACACATATGGTAGGCATTGCGATGAGTAGAGGTTCGGATATGAGATTTCCGACGGAGCCCTTGTCTTATTGGATGCAGATCCAATACCCACTAGGGAAAGGACCCATTAGGGTTTTGACACGGGATCTCTATAAATAGGAGGGATTCACAGCCTCATAGGCTAGAGTCTTTGCTTGCCCTTCCTATTCTCCTCTCCCTCTCCACCTCAGAGTAGGCCTGGAGTTTTGAGGAGCGTCGTCGCAACCCTGCTGTGTGGATCACCGCTAGAGAGGAGGACGCTTGACCTCCTTCACCCTCTCCTAAGGATCTGCAAGGAAACAGGGATATACGATCTCCCTAGGTAACACAATCTCTATACGCAGTTTTGTGTTTTTGCGGATTTTGCGCACCAATCTTCGCACGACGATGAACATCTTTTTGGGAATCGGGGATTTTTGTTTTCTTGTTCTTCCGCTGCGCATATGATGTCGCCCCCCTTTGATTTCCCAATAGTGGTATCAGAGCCAGGTTGTTCGTGCGAATGATTGGTTTTTGAACTGCGTGTGTTGTGTTTAGGAAGAATATTGACGTCAAAATCGTTGACGCAAAAGCAAGGAAGGGCAGCAACAGTTGCTGCCCTCGATCTGCATGCCTGCAGCCAGCCGCAGCCGCAGCCAGGCAGCACAGCGCCGGCGCATGCGCAAGCGCTGTGCCTGCAGCAGCCGGCCGGCGGTCTGCTTGCAGCAGGCTTGCGGCCGGCGGGGCTGGCAGCCCGCTCGGTAGAAGCGCCTACGGCCACTGAGCCCGCGGGCAGAGGCGCCGCGGGGCAGCAGCGCGGGCTGAGGCACCGCAGGGCAGCGGCGCCTGTGGCCGCTGCTCCCACGGGCAAAAACCCCGCAGGGGCGGCCGCCAGCGAGACAGCACCACCTGCGGGCGCTGACTCGCGGGCAGAACCGCCCGCGGAGGCGGCGGCGCCCGAAGAGGGCGCCCACCCGCAGCGGCATCGCCGCCAGCGGGCGTGCCGCCTGCAGGCGAGGGCAGTGCCCTCGCCCCGCCGCACAGGCCGCCGCCGGCAGGGTGGCGGCGGCGGCGCAGCAGCGAAAAGGGGAAAGGGTATTAGGGTTTTCTGCGCAAAAGATAGTTTTGCCCCTCGGAATTTGAGAAATTCCAGTTTCTGTCTTTTGTCCAAATTATGAAAATACCCTTAGGAATTGAGAAATTCCCTATATATCCCTGATTTCAGAAAATATTAATTAATTAAAAGGTTTAGTTGATTATTATTTTTATTATTATCTAGTAGTCCTACATGATGATGATTATTTATACATGTGATGTATGATGAGTGGACGGATGATCATGGACCGTGTGATGTGTGTACTTGTGATTATTATTATTGAGGTCTGCGAACCTCCATTATATTTCTCGTTTATTGTCGGGCCTGCGTGCCTATGATTAAGTTGTAATCACATGAGGAGGCGCAGCGGGAGCGTGGAAGCCATAGCGGGACCCACGAGACGGACGATCGTGATGCATGGAGATGCATCAAGATGTCGACGGAACCAACGAGGACGAGATGGACGATCACAAGGCATGGAGATGCACCGTTGCACACATAGATCTTGATGTGAGTGATTAGGCCTACTGGCTCGGGCCTAATCATATTAGGTTGTGGTCCATGATCATCTGGTGTGATTGCTTATACACATACTAGATATGTATATATATTTGCATGCGATGTAGATATATATTAAATATGTATATGTGTGACATGTCATATTAGGAGACCAAATCATAGAAACATCTCTCGATAATATTAAGTCGGTAAACGTGAGGCAATTAGATTGACCCACGTGGCCTTCCATCGTTATGAGTAGGAACCGAATCCCGGTGTAGGTTGAGTTGGTCGAGTCCCTCGAGACTCACCTATATCGCGATTCGCTATCTTGCTTACGACATAGAGATGTCACCGGTGACCTGAGGGCATGATATGCTTGGTCGAGTCCCTCGAGGGTATATCATCAAATCAGACTCATCTTGTAATGAAGGTGTTGACTTAACCGAGCATCATGGTTGGTCGAGTCCCTCGAGGCCATGGTGATTCGGAGGCCGAACAGGACGGGAATCACAAGGAGTTGTGATCGGTAAGAGTTGTCTACCTTTTAGGCTTAGTGTGATTGGTCGAGTCCCTCGAGGTTACACTAAGACGCTGATTGGATCCTGATCCCCACTAGAAGTCTGCCGGAGACTTCCGTTTCAAGTGCTGAGGGTGTCGCGTGACTCGTTAGTAAAATAGTGGGAGCATATTAAGATAGAAGTCCATATCTTGATAGTTTATTTCTTGCAAAATCTGCATGTTATTCATTTTTGCTACATCTTTATTTTCAGAAAATGTCGCTTTCAAATCCCTTACGTGGCATACTTGATGTCAACCGCCTCACTGGTCCAAATTATACGGATTGGCTCCGTAACTTGAGAATTGTTCTCACAGCGGAGAAAATCGTGTACGTCCTTGATACAGTGATGCCTACGCCCGAAGAAGGGGCAAGCGAGGATGAGATCGCTCGCTACGTGAAGTACATTGATGACTCCACTCTTGCTCAGTGCTATATGTTGGGCTCTATGACTCCAGAGTTACAGAGACAACATGAAAAGATGGATGCCAGATCCATTCTCCTACATGTCCGTAAATTGTTTGAGGAACAGGGAAGGACTCAACGATATGAGATATCCAAGAGCCTTTTCCGCGCTAGGATGACTGAGGGGACACCGGTTCAGAACCATGTCCTAAAGATGATTGAGTGGATAGAGAAACTCACAGGTCTAGGAATGGTCCTAGAGGATAACTTGTGTGTGGACATTGTGCTTCAGTCCCTACCAGATTCCTTTTCACAGTTCATAATGAACTTTAATATGAACAAGCTTGAGGTGACTCTCCCAGAGCTCCTCAATATGTTGAGGGAGGCAGAGAGTACTATTAAGAAAGAGAAGCCAGTTCTCTACACTAGTTAGACCAGAAAGAAAAGGAAAGCAGAAAGGTCCCTTAAGAAGGGAAAGGGCAAGGGCAAACAAGGTAAAGCAAAGGTTGCTAAGAAAGACCCAACAAAGGCCAGTGCTTCCACTGTGGTAAAGATGGGCACTGGAAGAGAAACTGCAAAGAGTACCTTGCAGAAAGGGCGAAACAAAAGCTTGATGAAGCTTCAGGTACATTCATGATCAGTCTCCATTTGTCAGACTCTTATGATAACACATGGGTATTAGATACCGGTAGTGCTTATCATATATGCAATTCGTTGCAGGTTCTGGCAAGGCCTAGGAGACTAGAGAGAGGCGAGATGGACCTCAAGATGGGTAATGGAGCAAAAGTTGCTGTATTAGCTGTTGGCGAGGTCGCCCTACATCTGCCTAGTGGAGCTTTTATTGCATTAGATGCATGTTATTTTGTTCCTTCTATTATCAAAAACATTATCTCCATTTCATGTTTAACAGTTAGTGGATATAAATTTATTTTTGAGAACAATGGTTGTTCGATATTATTAGATGATAAGATCATCACGAAAGGAACATTGCATAATGGTTTATTTATGTTAGACACCACTCCACATATCATGAATATAAATGTGTCCAAAAGGAAACGAGATGAGTTGAACAGTGCATACCTGTGGCATTGTAGGCTAGGTCACATCCATGAAAGAAGGATTCAAAAGTTGCTAAATGATGGATATCTAGATCCATTCGACTATGTGTCATATGCAACTTGTGAGCCTTGCATTCGTGGAAAACTGACCAACTCTCCATTTAGTGGAACTGGAGAGAGAGCCACTGAGTTGTTGGAACTCATACATAGTGATGTATGTGGACCCATGTCAACTCATGCCATTGGAGGTTACTCCTACTTCATTACATTTACTGATGATTTCTCAAGGTATGGATATGTGTACTTAATGAAGTACAAGTCCGAGGCCTTTGAGAAATTCAGAGAGTATAAGAATGAGGTGGAGAACCAGACTGGAAAGAGTATCAAAAACTCTTCGATCAGATCGAGGAGGTGAGTACTTAAGTACAGAGTTTACTCACTTCCTCAAGGACCATGGGATATTATCCCAATGGACACCTCCTTATACACCTCAGCTCAATGGTGTCTCTGAAAGGAGAAATCGTACAGATATGGTACGGTCCATGATGAGTTTCGCTGACCTACCCATCTCATTCTGGGGATATGCCCTAGAAACCGCAGCTTACCTTCTGAACAGAGTTCCAACTAAGTCAGTGGTGTCTACACCATATGAGATATGGAAAGGGAAGAAGCCTGATCTTAAAGTTGTTAAGATTTGAGGCTGCCCTACCCACATTAAAAGACACAACCCCGATAAGTTAGAATCAAGGACAGGGCGATGTAAATTTGTGGGATACCCCAAGGAAACTTGTGGGTATTACTTCTATCATCTCGAGGACCAAAAGGTCTTTGTAGCTAAGAGAGCAGTGTTCCTTGAGAAGGAACACATTCTTGACGGAGATAGTGGGAGAATGATAGAATTGAGCGAGGTTGGAGAACCAAGCTCAAGCACCACTCTATAGCCCGAGTCTGTTCAGGTATCTAATACACAAGTTTCAACTTTACGCAGGTCTGATAGAGTATCCCATCCTCCTGAGAGATATGTGGGACATATTAGAGCAGAGGATGTAGAGGATATTGATCCTCAGACCTACGAGGAGGCTATTATGAGTATAGACTCCGGGAAGTGGAAAGAAGCCATGAATTCTGAGATGGATTCTATGTACTCCAATAAGGTTTGGAACCTAGTTGATGCACCCGAAGGTATTGTACCCATCGGTTGCAAGTGGATCTTTAAGAAAAAGATCGGAGTAGATGGAAAGGTAGAGACCTATAAAGCAAGGCTAGTGGCTAAGGGGTATCGTCAAAGGCAAGGTGTTGACTACGACGAAACTTTCTCACCCGTAGCAATGCTAAAATCCATCAGAATTCTATTGGCTCTTGCAGCACACTATGATTATGAGATCTGGCAGATGGATGTGAAAACCGCATTCCTCAACGGGAACCTGGAGGAGGAGGTGTATATGATGCAACCTGAGGGATTCGTGTCCAAGAACTGCCCAGATAAGGTGTGTAGGTTGCTTAGATCCATTTATGGACTAAAGCAAGCTTCCCGAAGTTGGAACATAAGATTTGATGAGGCAATCAGATCTTATGACTTCGTTAAGAACGAAGATGAGCCTTGTGTATACAGAAAGGTAAGTGGGAGCGCTATTAGCTTTTTGGTGTTATATGTGGATGACATCCTCATCATTGGGAATGACATAGGAATGCTATCCACAATAAAGGCTTGGTTATCTAGACACTTCTCCATGAAGGACTTAGGAGAAGCATCTTATATCTTGGGGATTAGAATCTATAGAGATAGATCCAAAAGGATGCTTGGCTTGTCCCAGTCCAGGTACATAGAAACTATTGTCAAAAGGTTTGGCATGGAAAATTCCAAAAGAGGTCTCATACCGATGAGACATGGGATATCGCTTTCTACGAGTATGTCCCCAAAGACTCCAGAAGAAAGGGCGAACATGGATATGATACCTTATGCCTCAGCAATAGGGTCTATCATGTATGCCATGCTATGTACTAGGCCTGATATAGCGCATGCTCTGAGTGTCACGAGCAGGTATCAGGCGGATCCAGGCTTGGAGCACTGGAAAGCAGTAAAGTGTATCCTTAAGTACTTGAGAAGGACTAAGGATCTTTTACTAGTATATGGAGGTAATAGCCTTAAGGTTGAAGGCTACACTGACTCAAGTTTTCAGTCTGATGTCGATGATAGCAAGTCGAATTCAGGGTATGTGTACACCTTGAATGGAGGAGCAGTGTGCTGGAAGAGTTCCAAGCAAGATACCACTGCTGACTCGACCACAGAGGCGGAGTACATTGCTGCATCAGATGCAGCAAAGGAGGGAGTCTGGTTGAAGAAGTTCATCACAGATTTGGGAGTCGTGCCGGATAGTGAGGAGCCGATTTCCCTATATTGCGACAACAACGGGGCAATTGCTCAAGCGAAGGAACCTAGGTCTCATCAGAAATCTAAGCATGTTCTGAGGAGGTTCCACCTTATCAGAGAGATCGTGACCCGAGGAGATGTAGCAGTGGAAAGAGTTCCATCCGAAGATAACATTGCAGATCCACTAACAAAGCCATTGTCTCAGATTGTCTTTGAGCGTCACAGGGGTCTGATGGGGATCAGACACATAGGTGATTGGCTTTAGGTCAAGTGGGAGATTGCTAGTCATAAGTGCCCAGCAAGCCAATCACGTGAGTGATGGCACGTGTGACTTGATACAGAATCTTTTTGCTTATTATATTTTGGCATATATGACTTTATAACTATTGCATAAATGCATATATATTGTGATGTCCTTGGATTTGTGCAATGGGAATCGGATCGTGATGAGATCACGATAATGAGATCGATTCACCTTTAAACACATATCCTAAATAATCCCGGTCATAGGTTACTCGAGAGGGACATCGTGATAACCGGATAGACTGGTGTGCTGTATACCCGTCCATATGATGGATGCAGCTGGTCTCATAGCTGCTCGTGTAGGGACACTAGGGATACAGTACAGGTGCTCATTGGAGAATGAGTTCACTGATTGATCCGCTTACGGAATGCTGGATGGTTGATGATGCCTTATTGTCAGACAGCGATTCTATAGTCCTAGTGGTATATTTGATCCTTAGACTTGAGACACCAAGGATGTCCTGTATGAGTGCTCCACTCTTTGATACCAGCTTATAGGTTTGGCTGTCCTAGATCTAGTACAGCTGGTCATTGGGAGTGGTAGTCGACCTTACGAGGGCTATTGAGTGTCGATAGAGGATCATCCACTCTCGGTATCATGAGAGGAATATCCCATGTGTTCTTGCTCAGACAAATCCCTGGCCAGGGTCATTCGGGTTGAGAGAGAAAGAGTTCTCCGGGAGAATCCGATTAGAGCGAGACTCGAGTAGAAACCGTATGGGTCTGACAGCACCATGCTCGATATACGGTCTCTGGGATATTAGATGGATGAGGGACTATAGGTACATGGTAACTGAGGACAGACAGGTCCAATGGATTGGATTCCCCTGTATCGTCTGGGGACTACGGCGTAGTGGCCTAGTACTTCCGTAGTCGATGAGTCGAGTGAATTATTACAGAGATAATAATTCACTTAGTTAGAAGGAGTTCTGACAGGTATGACTCACGGCCAGCTCGATATTGGGCCTAGAGGGTCACACACATATGGTAGGCATTGCGATGAGTAGAGGTTCGGATATGAGATATCCGACGGAGCCCTTGTCTTATTGGATGCAGATCCAATACCCACTAGGGAAAGGACCCATTAGGGTTTTGACACGGGATCTCTATAAATAGGAGGGATTCACAGCCTCATAGGCTAGAGTCTTTGCTTGCCCTTCCTATTCTCCTCTCCCTCTCCACCTCAGAGTAGGCCTGGAGTTTTGAGGAGTGTCGTCGCAACCCTACTGTGTGGATCACCGCTAGAGAGGAGGACGCTTGACCTCCTTCACCCTCTCCTAAGGATCTGCAAGGAAACAGGGATATACGATCTCCCTAGGTAACACAATCTCTATACGCAGTTTTGTGTTTTTGCGGATTTTGCGCACCAATCTTCGCACGACGATGAACATCTTTTTGGGAATCGGGGATTTTTGTTTTCTTGTTCTTCCGCTGCACATATGATGTCGCCCCCTTTGATTTCCCAACAGTGGTCGCCCTAGATCTGGCCGCCGCTACAGTGTCGTCGCCGTTGCAGTGGTCGCCCTAGATCTGGCCGCCGCTACAGTGTCGTCGCCGCTACAGTGGTCGCCCTAGATCTGGCCGCCGCTACAGTGTCGTCGCCGCTACAGTGGTCGCCCTACAGTGGTCGCCCTAGATCTCAAAATAAGAGATCTTTCTTATTTTGAGGCAGCAAAAACTTTATGCTAATCTAAAGAAATGTGATTTCTTTACTTCTAGTGTGGTGTGTTTGGGGTATGTTGTTTCAAAAGATGGAATCATGATGGATCAAAGTAAGGTTGAAGCTATTCTCAATTGGCCAACACCTGCTTCATTACATGATGTGAGGAGTTTCCATGGCTTAACATCTTTTTATAGAAGATTCATCAAGAGTTTCAGCTCTATTGTCGCTCCAATCACTGAATGTCTGAAATGTGATAAATTCAAATGGACTAATGAGGCTAATGATGCTTTTGAACTTTTAAAAAGAAAGGTGACCGAAGCTCCTATCTTAGTTCTACCAAATTTTGACAATGTGTTTGAGATTGAATGTGATGCATCTAATGTGGGAATTGGTGCTGTTTTGAGTCAAAGACAAAAAGCCGATTGCATTTTTTAGTGAAAAGCTGAATGATACAAAAAGAAAATACTCTACCTATGATAAGGAGTTCTATGCCATATATCGAGCTTTATCTCATTGGAGTCAGTACCTTCTTGCCTAGCCATTTGTGCTATATTCAGATCATGAAGCATTAAAGTTCATAAATCACCAACACAAGCTAAACAAGAGGCACGCAGCTTGGGTGGAGTTTTTACAATCTTATAACTTTACAATTAAGCACAAATCTGGTGTTCAAAATGTGGTTGCTGATGCATTAAGTAGAAAGCATTCTTTATTATCTGCTATGGAAGTCAAAGTTGTTGGATTTGAGACATTCAAAGATCTCTATGAGAATGATGTGGATTTCAGCTCAATATGGTAATAATGAAGAGCAAACCAGAGATTACGTCGATTTTTAGAGTGGTTCGGTCAAATGACCTACTCCACTTGCGAGGCCCCTCTTCGATGAGGCTCCCACCTTCCACTAGCAAGTCTCTTGAAATGGAAGGGTAAACACCCCTCTTACAACCTTTTACAAGCAGCTCAACCTCTTACAAATTTTCAATAAGAAAGAAGGAGGAGAACTCTCTAGCAAATTGAAAACAAGACTTGCTAAGACTTTCTAAGACTTTTCTCTCAATCAAAATGCTTCTCAAAAGTTGTAACCTCAGTTGAGATTTGAGGGGTATTTATAGGCCTCAAGAGGATTCAAATTTTGGGTTTCAAAATTTGAATTCTCTTAGGGTTCCCGGTGCTAGAGGTTCCACCGCCCAGCCAGGCGGTGCCACCGCCCAGCGCTCGGGTGCTGGACGGTGCAACCGCCCAGCCAAGGAGGTGTCACCGCCCAACACTCGGGTGCTGGGCGGTTTCACCGCCCAGCTAGGCGGTTCCACCGCCTGGCTTTCCGATTCATTGGTTTGGCTTAATTTTCGCCCAAACCAAATCTGACTTTGGGCCCAGTTGGCCCCTAACCAGGATATAGGATTATCTCTTAATCCTAATCCTAATTACAGGTGAACTACATAACACAAAAAAAAAAACATCCTAAGCAAGTTTTTTTTAACCGCGAACGTCGAGTCTTGTTCCGGCGAGCTTTCCGACGAACTTCTTCCGACGGACTCCCTGCAAGCTCCCAATCTTTGTGATGACTTTAACGAGTAGCTGAGCCTTCTTGGTGATCTCCGCGAGCCTCCGACGATTTCTTCGGCGAACTTCCGACACGTTCTCGATTTCTTCTCGGATGGTTCCGGCAGCATCTCCGATGATTCTTCGGTCTCTTAAACGTCCATCGAGCTCGACTCCGGTATCCTTACTTTATGTTTTCTGGTTATCGTAGTTAATCCTGCACACTTAACTCAATAATATGGATTAGATCAATTAACCCACCAATTGATTATATCATCAAAATCCGAGATTCAACAATCTAGAGCATCGCGGGCTCTAAGCATAACTCCCTTTACCATTTCTAACAAAGATTCACATTATCCCACAAGATACCAGAGTACAAAAGGGTAGTATGAACAATAACATTGGCACATATCGGAAGCACATGCGGAACAACAAAAATATGCGTGTGCTTTTATCAAACAAGGAAATGCAAACGAAGCATTACATAATAAAGTTTTAGACATATAACAATTTCAGGATGAACAATACAAGAATTTCAAATGATTAATATAAAGCTCAATTGAGGAAGAATTTAGTAGAAATCAAATTTCCAATAGGATGAAACTTGAATAGGCAAAACTCAACAAAGATTTCAATTCTGACAGAATTTGAATGGTACATTTCCTGAATTGTTTGAGTGACCAATCATGCTCCAATTCACTAAAAATGGGTGTTATTAGAAAGCTGTATCAATCTATTTTTAGATGAACTAAAAACAGGAAGTTACAACAAATAGAGTGAAGGAAGGTCAAAATTGATTATCTCTATTTTATAGAATTGATATAATTAATTTAAATAGATGTTTTAGAAGGAAAACATACTTCAAAATTTCCAAATTATATGTCAAAAGAAAGATATATGAATCTAATTTCCAAAGAACTAAGTTTTACATAATTCAGAATTTTTACTAGAGAGTTATGAGCAATTTAGTAACAGAAGGTCAGAATTGATCATCTCTGTTTTATAGAATTGATAGAATCAATTTAAACAGATGTTTCAGAAGGCAAACATACTTTGAAATTTCCAAATTAGGTGTCAAAAGAAAGATAAGCAAATCTAGTTTTCAAAAAATAAAGTTTTGCATAATTCAGAATTTTCACTAGAGGGTTATGAGCAATTTAGTAACAGAAGGTCAGAAGTTATAATATCTATTTTACCGAATACATATGGTCTTTTAATCATATGTTTGGATAGGTAAATTTACTCCAAATCATTCAATTTTATATCAAATGAAAGCTCTATAAGTCTTCTTTCGTATGAAAGAGGTTTCTCCTCAATCCGAATTTGGTGTAAATAGTTATGGCCACACGAGTACTGAAAGGTCAAAATCTAAAAAATTCCAGATTCAACATTTGATGTATAAACGGCATGGATATCTTACATGCAGCCACAATCTCCCAATTTTCTCAAAATCAAGGTGAAAACAAGGATCAAAATTTATCTTTAGGATGGGTTAGAACACTTGCCTTAAAAAGTTTTGATTTCCAAATGTGGGAGATTTGATGCAAAGCCTTAAGCCAATATAAAACTTCTTCTTCAATTCTTTCTCTTTCTCTTCTCCTTCAATTCCTTCTCCTCTTCTCAAGTTACGTTGGCAGCAAAGTTTTCCTCAGTTGTGCCTTAAATTACTTAGGTTTGGCTTATGCTAAAATAGTGAGGTGGCAAGTATGCATGGAGGTTTAGGTGTCATCTTTAGAATAAATGTAAGTGGCTCATCCTTGCTAATGACACAAGTCCTCCATTTTATTTTATTTTATTTTATTTTTTTCTTAGTGTGAATCTTTCACAAATCACCTTCAATTAATGAGATTCACATTTTGGTCCCTCACAATATTTTTAATATATATATAAATATTTAGTGCTAAAGAATTATTAAAAAAATCCTCATATTTACAAATAAGTCCTTATAAATTTTTTAAAAAATGAGGGATGTTACACTAAGAGGGGGGGGGGGGGGAGGGGGGTGAATTAGTATAGTGGAAAACTTTTATGATTTAAAAGACTTATTGTGATTAAGGCCGATTTAACAAAAGTGGTTTCAACTCAATCCTTTTGGATGAACGTTGAACTTGAAACCTTTCGGGAAATACCAAGAGAAGACTAAGGTGATTTGCAGCAATGCAAATCACACAACTAAAAAATGTTAGTTTCGCAAAGCTTTCAAACAAGTAAAATAGATTTCGAAAAATGTTACGTAAAAGCGCAAGTAGACGTAGTTAATCATAGTAAGGAGGAGAGATAGTTTGCTTATAAAGGAAAGATGCTCAAAGTAAATGCAAACCGAGATTTTAGAGTGGTTCAGTCAATGTGACCTACATCCACTATTAACTTCCTCCTCCGACGAGGTTACTGGCATCCACTAGAGGCCTTCCTTCAATAGGCAAAGGCCAATCACCCTTTTACAGCTTTTCTCCTTTTGACGGGCTTAGGAGACAACCCTTACAAGTTTTCACTCCTCTCTTAGATGATCTCAACACTTAGAGGAAAGAAGGAGGAGAACTCTAGCTTTTACAACACTTTAAGGCCTCAAAGACTCAAGATTAAAGCAAGTTTTCGTTGCCCTTTCATGCAGGAAAGAGTAGGGTATATATAGACCCTAATGAGTTTGAAAATGGAGCCTAAAAGTATTCATTCCCAGATTTTCGGGGTCCTGTCGGTACCACCGCCATAACTGGGTGGTACTACCTCTTGTCATCAGACATTGAGTGGTACTACCGCTCAGTCTAGGCGATACTACCGCCTGATAGCGCTCGAAGATCGAGCTCAGGCGGTACCACTGCTTGATAAGGGCGGTACCATCGTTGGCAGCAATAACTGTCGGCAATACCATCGCCTGATAGGGGCGGTACTATCGGCCAGAATCCTTGGGAGACTGAGTCTCCTGGGTTGTGCCACCGCTGGCCCTGGCGGTGCCACCACCGGCCAAGAATTCTATGTCTGAATGGTCCATTCCATTCGGCCCAATTTGGGTCTATTAAGAGCCCAATTGGCCCCTAATTAAGTAAGTGGGATTACCTCCCAACCCTAACTTAATCTATACTCTAATTATGATAATTACGACATGATTATGACAATTCTATGTTCCGGTGCGTCAATCGCTTCTTCCGTTGAGCTTCTAGCGAACTTTCGGCGAACATCCGACGAACCCTCGGCGATGCTCCGGCGGACTCCGAGCAAGCTCCTGGACTTCGCGACGATCTTCTTGGTGAGTTCCGAGGAGCTTCTATAGCAAGCTCCTAGACATCTTGGCTGGTTCCCGCAGAACATCCGACGAACGTTTGGACTTCCGACGAACTCTCGAACTCCCAACGTGATCTTGATCTTGACTTCGGCATAACACCTACTGCATATCTTACTGCCATCGTAGTAAATCCAGCACACTTTTCTCAACATATAGATTAGATAAACAAATGACAATTGACTTCATCATCAAAAATAGAGATTCAACAATCTCCCCCTTTTTGATGATGATAATCAATTGATGACGGAGTTAACTTGAACTCCCCTTATCTATATTCCATACATGAGAAAAGTCATTCTTGAATTTAAAGCTTTTAAATTTAAGAGACATATTGATAAGTTAATTTCATTTAAACTTATCAATACCCTCATCATGATTCCTATCATGATATAGCAATGATGTCAAGGCATGACATTAATTTTCAAGTCTTGTATTTCAAATGTGAAGGATAGCAATCATAGCAATTCATCATATAGTAAGATATTAATTTGTAAAATTACAAGTTGAGCTCTAGATATCTTATCATTAATGCAAACATTTTAAGTGTATAGTAATTCATTCTATTATCAATTTATCATATATTTTTCCCTCTTTGTCATCAACAAAAAGAAGAACGATTCAATAATAAATGCAAGTGTGGTAAAAAAATTCATGTCATAAAAAAAATCATACCAATCATATTTCAAGCATTCATGACATGGTATCATTCAAAAGTTCATTAAAGAGATAGCTTTCATTACTTCTTCCCTTTTCTTTATCATCAAAACATTGCATGAAGGAGGAAAGTAAGGAGGAAAAGCCATGAAGTTAAAAACGATAAGAGAGTTTCATTTCATTTTTCATTAGAAATGATAAAATCTCACTTCATTTTTCACAAGGATCAAGATATGCATGTGAAATTAAATCCTTGCAAGTGTTTATCTCAAAAAAGCTTCCTTCATCAAGAAGGAATTCATGTGAAAGAATGATTACATCAAATCCATTTCTTAATAAAAAAATTCACAAAAGATAAATCTATAAGATATGCATTTGTCAATTAATTCCATGAGTCAAAAAAATATTAAGTGCTGGAGCATGGATATGAAATAAACTTGATATTGCATAGACTTATGAAGGCTCCATTCAAGGAGTACATTAAGTCCGGAAGAGAAATATAACAAAATCATGCATTCAGACAATATTTTGTCAGAGCTTTTCAATCCCAATCATGAAGATAAACATGATATTATATGATCATAGAAACTTTTAGCATCAAGGCACATAATTTTCAATACAAAATTTAAGTGAGTGATCAAAGAATCAAGAAAGTCCGAAAATGAGATTTAATAAATTTATGCATTCGGACAAGTCAACATTCCTAATTCTCTTATAATAAAATCAAATTGTTCTTCACTTAAAGGCTTTATAAAAATATCGATCAATTGATGTTTCGTATCAATAAACTCTAGGATTATATTATGATTAGTGACATGATCTCGTATAAAGTGATGCCTAATATCAATATGTTTTGTTCTAGAGTATTGAATGTGATTCTTTGTTAAACATATTGCACTTGTGTTATCACATTTAATGGGGATATTTTTAAGATGAATCTTATAATCCTCTAAAATGTTTTTCATCCACATAACTTATGCACAGCATGCACTAGCTGCAACATACTCAGCTTCAGTTATTGATAGTGCAATCGAGTTTTGTTTCTTGGATGACCAGGAAAGTCCTAAAAATTGACATGCTCCTGATGTGCTTTTTTCTATCTAGTCTACATCTAGCAAAATCCGCATCAGCATCAGCAATTAACTCAAAATTCTTAGATTTTGGATACTATAATCCTAGATTTATGGTTCCTTTAAGATATCTAAGTATTCTTTTAACTACTTTGAGATGAGATATCTTAGGATTAGATTGAAACCTAGCACAAAGTCCTACACTAAACATGATATCTGGTCTAGTTGCAGTGAGGTAAAGTAAATTTCCTATCATACCACTATAAGTTTTTTGATCAAAGCTTTCTTCGCTTTCATCAATTTCTAACTTATTGGAGGTGCTCATAGGAGTGTTGATAGCTTTTGAGCTATCCATATTAAACCTTTTTAGCAAATCTAAAGTGTATTTTATTTGACTAATAAAGATGCTATTACTTAGTTGTTTGATTTATAAACCCAAAAAGAAGGTTAATTTTTCCATCAAACTCATTTCAAATTCAAGACTCATACTCTTAACAAATGATTAACAAAGAGATTCATTTGTGAAACTAAAAATAATATCATCAACATAAATTTGAATAATGAGAAAATTATTTTCAAAATTTTTGATAAATAATGTAGTATCGACCTTGCCTTTAGAGAAATTATTTTCAATAAGAAATGAACTAAGTCTCTCATATCAAGCCCTTGGGGCTTGTTTTAAACTATAGAGAGCTTTAGTTAATTTAAACACATGATTAGGGAAACTATTATTCTCAAATTCGGGAGGTTGTTCAACATAAACTTCTTCAGAAATAAAGCCATTAAGAAAAGCACTTTTAATATTCATTTGAAACAACTTAAAATTGTTATTACTAGCATAGACAAGGAGTATCCTTATAGCTTCTAATCGAGCCACAGGAGGGAAGATTTCTTTGTAATCGATACCTTCTTCTTGGTTGAAACCTTTGGCCACTAATCTAGCCTTGTTTCTAACCACGATACCAAATTCATCTTGCTTGTTTCTAAAGACCCATTTAGTACCAATAACTAAATGGTCATTTGCCCTAGGAAAAAGCTTCCACACCTCATTTCTCTCAAATTGATTTAACTCATCTTGCATTGTGATAATCCATGAATCATCTTTCATGGTTTCGTCAATACATTTAGGTTCAATTTATGAAAGAAAACCAGTGTTGGCACAAACATTTTTAAAAGAAGAACATGTTTGAACCCCCTTAGATGTGTCTCCTATGATTAGCTCCTTAGGATGAGCATCTACATAATTCCAATCCTTGGGTAAGGATGCTTTGGAGGTGGATGCATCCAAGTTGCTAGTTGGAGAAGGGATTTCATTTAAATTCAAGGTATCAAAGTTAACATCATCATCAAAATCATTTTTTTAATTTTAAAAATCTCATTAAAAAAACATGAATAGATTCTTCTATAATTAAAGTTATTTTATTAAAGATGCGAAATACTTTAGAAATCAAAGAATAGCTAAGAAAAATTCGTTCATCGGATTTAGCATCAAATTTTCCTAAGGCATCTTTTTCATTCAAGATAAAACACTTACACCGAAAATCTTTAAAGTATAAAACATTAGGTTTTTTGTTGTCCCATAACTCATAAGGAGTTTTGGTGAGTAAGGGTCTTACTAGAACTCTATTCATGATATAGCAAGCCATGTTTACAGCTTCGGCCCAAAAATATTTGGGTAGGCTATGTTCATTCAACATGGTTCTTGCCATTTCTTATAAATTTCTATTATTTCTTTCAACTACTCCATGTTGTTGAGGATTTCTTGGAGTAGAGAAGTTGTGGTTGTATCCATTAGATTCCTAAAATTCTTAGAAATTACGATTTTAAAATTCACCACCATGATCACTTCCAATTGATCAAATCATAAAACCCTTTTCATTTTGAACAAGTTTACAAAACTTGATGAAATATCTAAAGCATTCACTTTTGTGTTTCAAGAAATAAGTCCCTGTGTATCTACTATAATCATCTATAATGACAAAAGTGTATTTGCTACCTCCTAGGCTTGATGTCGAGATTGACCCGAATAAGTCCATATAGATCAATTGCAAAGGTCTAGAGGTGCTTATTTGATTCTTAGGTTTGAAGCTACATTTTATTTGTTTTCCTAATTGACAAGCATCATACACATTATATTTGACGAACTTGATATAAGGAATTCCTCTTATAAGTTCTTTGGATGAAGTTTGGGTGATTAGTTTCATGCTAGCATGACCTAATCTCCTATGCCAAAGCCGAGAATCATCATTCAAAACTGAAAAACATATTTCATTACAAAGGTCATTAATGTCAATGGTGTATACATTATTTTGTTTTAATGCAATCATAGATGGGTTTTTGTGTGGTTTTTCAATAATGTAAGCATTAGATTCAAATTTAACAATATATCCTTTATCACATAATTGACTAATGCTCGAGAGGTTATGTTTTAAACCATCAACTAACAAAACATTTTCAATAAAGAAGTTGGATTTGTTACCTATGGTTCCTTTGCTAATGATTTTACCCTTATTATTGTCTCTAAAGGTGACATATCCTTCGTCTATGCTAGTGAGCTTAGAGAATTAAGATGGATCTCCGGTTATATGCCTTGAGCATCGACTATCAAGGTACCATCTGTTGCTCCTAGCTTGTGATGGTATACGTTTCTATAAAAAAGGATAATTTTTAGGTACCCATTTGATCTTGGGTGCCTCAAAAATCGATCTAAATTGCTTATCATGTTGTATGGAGTTCTTTACGGTCCCTTTAGAAACCCAAATCAATTTGTTTGGACTAACTTTCTTGAATGGACAATGATACGCTCTATGTCTATGTTTGCAACAAAAGTTACATTTATTTTGGTGCAAAATATGCAAGATAAGGCCTTTAATGAAGGTGGTTGGATTTTGGTGAGAGCTTCTCACAAATCCGATTCCACTTCTTTTATGAACGTGACCCTTATTGGTAAGGATCATGTTCAAGGACTTGCTACCAACCTCAAATTTCTTCAAGGTATCCTTTAGTAGCAAGTTCCCCTTTTGGAGTATTTCTAAATCATGACATTTCATACATGGAGCTAAACTATCATTATGCTCAATTTTTAATTTATCGAAATTACTAACAATAGTATCATGCTCCTTTTTTAACAATTTATATTTTCTACTAATTGTTTTGCATTCATCAAATAAATCATGGAAAGCATTTAATAATTCATCAAATGATAAATCTGCATCAATTAAATTTGTTACCTCCTTTCTAATGGCCATTAGTGCATAATGAGCAACTTGCTTGGTGTTGGGCTCATCTTCTTCGAATGCACTTGAGTCATCCCATGTTGCTTTGAGCACCTTCTTCTTTGGTGTTCTCTTCTTGGCTTGGGGACATTTATTTTTATAGTGTCCCAGCTTCTTGCATTCATAGCAAATTACTTGGTCTTTCTTGGGTTCAAATTTATTTTTAGTGTCATTTTTAAATTTATTTCTTTTAATAATTTTTTTGAATTTCCTTGTTAAAAGTGTCAAGTCATCGTCAAAGTCCTCATCACTTGAGTTTTCTCTCAAGTGGTCTTCTTGAGTTCTATGTGTCATATCCTTCCTGTTCTTTGGAAGGGTGTCCTCATGCTTTTCATGAGCTTTGCATGTCATTTGTAGGTCATTAGTGATCCAATTAATTCTTTAAGAGGAAAGTTGTTTAAATCTTTGGCCTCTTGGATGGCCGTGACATTAGGGTCCTAACTCTTTGAAAGGGATCTTAAAATTTTATTAACAAGCTCGAAATCCGAAAAACTTTTACCGAGTCCTTTCAGACCATTGACGACATCCATAAAACGGGTGTACATGTCTCCTATGGTCTCACTCGGTTTCATTCGAAATAGTCCATAAGGATGTACCAAAAGGTTGGTTTTTGACTCTTTCATTCTACTCATGCCTTCGTGAGTCACTTCGAGTGTGTGCCAAATATCAAAAGCAGTTTCACAAATTGAAACACGATTGAACTCGTTCTTATCTAGTGCACAAAATAAGGCATTCATAGCCTTTGCATTTAGAGCGAAAGTCTTCTTCTCCTATTCATTCCAATCGATCATTGGAAGAGAAAACATTTGAAATCCATTTTCTACAATATTCCAAAGCTCAAAATCCATGGAAATAAGGAAGATCCTCATTCGAGTCTTCCAATAGGTGTAATCTATCCAATTGAACATGGGCGGACGTGTAATATAGTGACCTTCTTGGTTTCCGGCAAATGCCATCTCTCTTGGGTTTTAATCCAACTGAGAGTGAACCTCGCTTTGATATAAATTGTTACGATCAAGAGCACACTAAGAGGGGGGGGGGGGGGGGGGTGAATTAGTGCAGCAGAAAACTTTTACGATTTAAAAGACTTATTGCGATTAAGGCCAATTTAACAAAAGTGGTTTCAACTCAATCCTTTTGGATGACCGTTGAACTTGAAACCTTTCGGGAAATACCAAGAGAAGACTAAGGTGATTTGCAGCAATGCAAATCACACAACTAAAAATTGTCGATTTCGTAAAGCTTTCATACAACTAAAATAGATTTCGAAAAATGTTTACGTCGAAGCGTAAGTAGACGTAGTTAAGCACAGTAAGGAGGAGAGGCAATTTGCTTATAAAGGAAAGATGCTCAGTAAATACAAACCAAGATTTTAGAGTGGTTCAGTCAACGTGACCTATATCCACTATTGGCTTCCTCATCCGACGAGGTCACCAACGTCCACTAGAGGCCTTCCTTCAATTGGCGAAGGCCAACCACCCTTTTATAGCTTTTATCCTTTTGACGGGCTTAGGAGACAACCCTTACAGGTTTTTACTCCTCTCTTGGATGATCTCAACACTTAGAGGAAAGGAGGAGAACTCTAGCTTTTACAATACTTTAAGGCCTCAAAGACTCAAGATTAATGCAAGTTTTCGTTGCCCTTTCTTGCAGGAAAGGGTGGGGTTTATATAGACCCCAATGAAGTTTGAAAATGGAGTCTAAAAGTTTCCATTCCCGGATTTCCGAGGTCCTGGCGGTACCACCGCCATAATTGGGCCGTACTACCACCTATCATTGGACACTGAGCGGTACTACCGCTCAGTCTGGGCGGTACTACCATTTAATAGTGCTCGAAGACCGAGCTCAGATGGTACCACCGCCTGACAGGGGCGGTACTATCGCCCAGAATCCCTAGGAGACCGAGCCTCCTATGCGGTGCCACCACTAGCTAGGAATTCTAGGTCCGAATAGGCTGTTCCATTCAGCCCAATTTGGGTCTGTTAAGGGCCCAATTGGCCCCTAATTATGTAAGTGAGATTAACTCCCAACCCTAACTTAATATATACTCTAACTACGATCGTTACGACATGATTACTGTAATTCTGTTTTTTGGTGCGTCAATCGCTTCTTCCGGCGAGTTTCCAGTGAACATCCGATGAACCCTCGGTGATGCTCCGACGGACTCCCGGCAAGCTCTTGGACTTCGCGACGATCTTCTTGGCGAGTTCCGATGAGCTTCTATGGCAAGCTCCGGGACTTCTCGGCTGGTTCCCGCAGAACTTCCAACGAACGTCCGAATTTCCAACGAACTCTCGGACTCCTAACGTGATCTTGATTTTGACTCCGGCATAACACCTGCTGCATGTCTTACTGCCATCGTAGTTAATTCTACACACTTTTCTCAACATATAGATTAGATAAACAAACGACAATTGACTTCATCATCAAAAATTCGAGATTCAACAGTTTTAAGTTTTACGGTTTTTGCACACCAATCTTCGCACGATGAAGAATACATCGATGGGAAATTTAGAGATTTTGTTTTTTTATATTCTTCCATTACGTATGTGATGCTGGCCCCTAGATTTTCCAACACAAAGTTCACCTAGTTCCTCAAGGACTATGGGATTATATGCCAATGGACACATCCTTATACACCTCAGCTCAATGGTGTATCTGAAATTAGGAATCGTACACTGTTAGACATGGTGCGGTCCATGATTAGTTTCGCTAACCTAGTATCTCATTTTGGGGATATACCCTAGAGACCGCAGCTTACCTTTTGACCAGAGTTCCAACTAAGTCGGTAGTGTCTTGTTTGGATTCTAGCTAGGAGAGTGCTAATTAAGGTTTATTAAAAAGGGCATTTATATAAAACCTATCTAGCCAACCCCTATTAAAGAGATGAAGAGGTCAGCTAGGGTTAGGGTTAGTTGGGAAGTTGCTTCTTAGAGTAGGAGTCTTATTAGGAGTTGGTTAGAAGTAGAAGTCTTGAGTAATAGTCCTATTAGGAGTTAGGGTTCAGAAGCCCTATAAATAGTTATATATTCATCCTCTTTTAATAATGAATAGATAAATCTTTTTAGTTGCCTTTGAGCAGCAACCTGGAGGAAGGAACCCCTATAGAGTTCCAAGGAGGTCGACCCCCTAAAGAGATCAACCCCAAGCTTAGAATCCATAATAGTCCTAATACTTGGTATCAGAGTAGCATTCTAGGTATCTTGCTGCCCATCTATAGCCATCCATCAGCCCTCCATAGCCACCCAAAGCAATTCTCACAATTATTTAAAAGATCATTGCCGAATTCCTCTGTCATCTCAACCACCGCGGATTATCCTTTGATCTCCTCGTAAATTACAATAAGTTCTGGTTTCCTACCTTACTACTACTGCAATTTAGTTATCCTTATTAAAAAATAAAAAAAAAATATTCCTATATTGCTGCATAAACTTTTTGTCGCAAAGTTTTTATCTCTACGACGAAAGATGCACTGTAGAATTCCAACCACATAGCACAATTTGTTTGATCTTGCTACTGTGTTTTTTCTATCCAAATCTCTACGAAATTTTTATGACAAATTTGACACTTCCTAATAGTAGATTTCCCTTTGGTTTCGTCAAAAAATTCTCAATATAAATCACTAAACTTTTACGTCCAATCTGCTACACTTTTGATGTAATAATCTACTGTAGTACCTTTTCGTGATCCTCAAATTTTTTGAACTTTCCACCACCCCATGCCATTAACTCATCAACAAAAAAAAGACAGGGACATCTCTAATATATAGGCATATGCTATGGCTTCTTAAGATCTAATTGATGCCTAACTTGAAGTATTGGAATCTTAGATAGAATCGCAACTTGAATCGTGCTTGGAGGACAAATTGCGCGCTTTGTTTGGAGAATTCAGAATTGGACAACCACCGAGTCCAACCAAATTTCAATGAGAAGAGAGTACAGAGAGGCATTTAGAGAAGGATAGATAGCCCTTGCACATGCTTTAGCCATGCATGAGGGTGGACTTCCCATGATGGGAAGAAGGAGACCCGGTGGGTTGGATTTCGCACGCTGAACATTACTTTCGCTAATACCAAACGTCGGATGATGCTATGGTGGAAATTGTTGTCATCCATCTTGAAGGAGATTCTATTCAATGGGACAATTAGCTGGAATACAATTATGGTGCTCCGATGTGGAATCAATTTAAGAACGCACTGCTGAATTATTTCGGACCTACGGAGTATGAAAATATCGATAGCCAACTCGAAAAGATTTGACAAACCTCTACGTTTCCAGAGTACCAAACTAGGTTTAAGAAGTTATCCTACCTTGCTCATGATTGGACTAACCATCAATTGTTAGGAACATTCATCGAAGGATTCAAGCCAGAGATAAAAGGGGAGGTTAAGGTGCGGCAGCCCCATACCATGACAACTGCGATTTCTTTCTCCCGAATACAAGAAGAACGACTCAACCAAGATGCTTGGAGGATGAGAACATCTCCTAGGCCCATGGCATATAAACCTCCTTCTACTCCCAGCCATACTGTGCTGCCAAAAAAATTGACAAGAGAAGAACTACATGACTGATCAGCAAAGGGTCTTTGTTCCCATTGCGATGAGCCATAGAACCACGATCATCGCTGCAAAAGGGGCCACCTCCTACTGATTGAACCTCTTGAAGACATGGAGGAGGAGGTCCAAGAGCATGAGGAATAGGTCACAGATGAAGAACAGCAGTCGGTCGATATTACGATGCATGCCCTTACTGGTTATGCGAACCCACAAACGATGAAAGTGGGAGGACTTCTGAAGCAACAACCAATCACAATTCTTATTGACACTGGGAGCATGAATAATTTTATGAACAGAATGATTGCTATCTGGATGGCCTTATCTATCGAGAATTGTAGTAGGTTTGACATTAAGGTCGCAGACGGATGAATTTTGAAGTCTGATCATAGGTGCTCGCGGGTGAAACTGTTGCTACAGGACCAAGAAATAATTGTATATTTCTTCCTCCTCTCTCTTGATGATTATGAGGCTGTACTCAGCATCGAGTGACTAACAACATTAGGTGATGTTTCCTAGAACTTTGTGAAACTAATTATGAAATTTTACAGTAAGGGGAAACAGGTGATACTGCATGGGAAACGTAGGGGCAACGTAATGACGATTTGCACACAACGAATGGAGAATGTTTTGCTTAAAGTATGCAGCGGATTTTTGTTACAACTTGAGTAGAAAGCTAAGAGAGAGCTAACATAATTTGAAGATCCAAACCTACTTCATTTGCTTGTTGAATTTTTAGATATATTTGACGAACCACGCAACCTACCTCCTACCTGTCGGCATGATCATTGTATACCGATTTTTTGGGGAAAGCCTCTAGAAAATACTCGACCATAATAGTATCCACATCTCTAGAAGGATGAAATATAAAGGATTGTAAAAGAGATGCTCAAAATAGGAGTTATTCGGCCATGTTGCAGCCCCTACTCTTCATTGGTGCTCCTTGTACGAAAGAAGGACAGAACATGGCGAATGTACGTTGATTACCAATGGCATAACTATCAAGGACAAATACCATATTTTAGTAGTAGATGAATTACTTGATGAATTAAAGGGAGCATGAGTCTTCACAGAACTAGACCTTTGATCTGAGTATCATCAAATACGAGTGTGCGATGAAGACATACCGAAAATCACTTTTCGAACACACAACGGCCACTACAAATTTTTGGTATTGCCCTTTGGTCTCACCAATGCTCCATCTACCTTCCAGAGCCTTATGAATGTTATTTTCAGGAATTATCTTTGTAAGTTTGTGCTAGTTTTCTTCAATGATATCCATATTTACAGCCCTTCTCTTGAAAGTCATTTTCAGCACATACGACTTGTTTTGACAATTTTGCGAGAACATGTTCTTTTTGTCAAAAAATTGAAGTGTAGATTTCTTCAATAGAAGGTGGAATATCTTGGATATATCATATCAGAGGAAGGTGTGGTGGTGGTCCCCTCCAAAATTGAAGTAATGCAGAACTAGCCGATCCCGAGGAACATAAAATCGCCACGTGGTTTTCTCGGTTTAATAAGCTACTATCGGAAGTTCATGAAAAACTATGAAAAGATCAATGCACCTTATACTTTCTTGCTAAAAAAAGATGCTATCCAATAGTCGGACAAAGCCACCACCACCTTTGACGAACTTAAAGCCACAATGACAACAACGCTTGTACTAATGCTACTCGACTTCAGCAAGACTTTTGTTATTGAAGCTGATGCCTCCGAAGTCGAAATTGGTGCTATACTAATGCAAGAAGGCTGCCCCCTCGCTTATACCAGTAAGGCATTATCTCCTTCCCATCTCAAGATGACTATTTACAACAAGGAGATGCTTGCGATTATGCATACGGTGACCATACTTGATCGGGTGACGCTTTCAAATCAAGATCTACCATAAAAACCTAAAATATTTTTTGGAGCAGAAGACATCTTCCCTCGAGAAGCAAAAATAGGTAACAAAGCTTCTTAGATAAGATTATGAAATAATTTACAAAAAGGTGAGAGAAAATGTTGTTGCAGATGCGCTTTCGCGGCTACCCGAGCAAGCTGAATTTTTGATAGTTTCACTTCCGACCAGCGACTTCCTTGAAGATATTAAGAGAGAACGACAGGACGATCTAGAGACCAGTAAGATCATAAAAAAATTAGAAGAAGTACCAGGCTCTATGGCTCATTATAGTTGAGACTCAAAAGAATTATGCTATAGGGGATGCATTGTGCTTGTGCCAAATTCTACTTACATAAAGACCATTCTTCAAGAGATGCATTTCACACCTAAGGCTGGGCACTCTGGGTTCTATAGAACCTATAAGAGAATTAAGCAAAATTTTTATTGGGTAGGGATGAAAAATATTATTGCTAAATTTGTGGCACAATTTGATGTATGTCAACGACATAAAAGCGAGACAGTGGCAAGTCCTAGAAAGTTGCAACCCTTACCCATCCCGGACTCAATATGGACTGATATATCAATGGACTTAATCGAAGGGCTTGTCTCGTCACAAGGAAAAGCTCAAGCAAGGATGAAACAACAATATGATCAACACAAAGGCGAAAGAGAATTTTCAATAGGAGATTGGGTCTTCCTATGACTCTAGCCATATAAGCAAACATCAGTCCAGACCTAAGCATCTATGAAGCTTTCACCTCGGTTCTATGGACCCTACCAAATTTTGGAGCACATCGGAGCGGTGGCATATAGATTGGACTTACCCGCCAACTCCCTAGTCCATCTAGTCTTCCATGTGTCATGTTTAAAGTTCAAGCAGGGACAAAACGAGAAAGCTCAAAGCCATCTACCAAATATGACTACCCAAGGAGAATTCCATACCCAACTGAGTGACATTATTAATCGATGGATCGTGACTCGACGACGATGACCCACTACTGAAGTGCTAATATAGTGGACAAACCTACCAGCAAAAGATGCCACTTGGGAGAACTATGACGACTTGAAGATCAAATTCCTAGAATTCATGGATCGTTAGCCTCGAGGACAAGGCTGATATAAAGAGGCCGGGTTTGTTAGGACTCTGGCTAGGAGAGTCCTAATTGAGTTTCATTGAAAGTGGCATTCATGTAATACCTACTTAGTCAACCACTATTAAAGAGGTGAAGAGGTCGGCTAGAGTTAGGGTTAGTTGGGAGGTTGCTTCTTAGAATAGGAGTCTTATTAGGAGTTGGTTAGAAGTATGAGTCTTGAGTAGGAGTCCTATTAGGAGTCGGGGTTTAGAAGCAATATAAATAGTCATGTATTCATCCTCTTTTGATAAAGAATAGATGAATCTTTTTAGCAGCCTTTGAGTAGCAACCTAGAGGATGGAACCCCTATAGTGTTCCAAGGAGGCCAATCCCCTAAAGAGATCAACCCCAAGCTTAGAATCTGGAAGGGTTCTTTCACGTCTACACCATATGAAATATGGAAAGGGAAAAAGCTCGATCTTAAGGTTGTTATGATGTGGGGCTGCCCTGCCCATATTAAAAGATACAACCCCAATAAGTTGGAATCGAGGATGGAGCGGTGCAAGTTCATGGGATACCTCAAGGAAACTTGTGGGTATTATTTCTATCATCTTGAGGATCGAAAGTTCTTTGTAACCAAGAGACCAGTGTTCCTTGAGAAGGACCACATTCTTGGCAAAGATAATGGGAGCTTGATAGAGAGTTGAGCGAGGTTGGAGAACCAAGCTCAAGCACCATTCCACAGCCCGAGTCTGTTCAGGTACCTAGTACACAAGTTTTGACTTTATGTAGGTCTGGTAGAGTATCCCATCCTCCTAAGAGAAATGTGGGTCATATTAGAGGAGATGATGTTGATGATATTGATCCTCAGACCTACGAGGAGGCTATTATTATTATAGACTCCGATAAAGCATGGTTAATGGCTAAGGGGTATCATCGAAGGCAAGGTGTTGAATATGACAAAAACCTTCTCAACCGTAGCCATACTAAAATTCATCCGAATTCTATTAGCTATTGCAGCACACTATGACTATGAGATATGATAGATGTATGTGAAAATCGCATTCCTAAATGGCACCCTTGAGAAGGAGGTTTATATGATGCAGCCCAAGAGATTCGTACCCAAGGACTACCCAGATAAGGTGTGCAATTTGTTTAGGTTCATTTGTGGACTAAAGTAAGCTTCTCGAAGTTAGAACATAAGATTTGATGAAGCAATCAGATCTTATGACTTCATTAAGAACGAAGATGAGCCTTGTGTGTACAAGATGGTAAGTGGGAGCACTATCATCTTCTTGGTGTTATATGTGGATGATATCCTAATAATTTGGAATGATATAGGAATGCTATCTATAGTAAAGGCTTGGTTATCTAGACACTTCTCCATGAAGGACTTAGGGGAAGTATCTTATATCTTGGGGATTCGAATCTACAAAGATAGATCCAAGAGGATGCTTGGCTTGTCCCAGCCTAGGTACGTAGATACCATTGTCAAAAGGTTTGGCATGAAAAATTCTATTAGAGGTCTCATACCAATAAGACATGGGATATCGCTTTCTAGAAGTATGTCCCCAAAGACTCATGAAGAAAGGGTAAACATGGATAGGATACCCTATGCTTCAGTGATAGGATCTATTATATATGCCATGCTATTTATTAGGCCTAATATAGCGCATGCTTTGAGTGTCACGGATCTAGGCTTGGAGCACTAGAAAGTAATAAAGTGTATCCTTAAGTATTTGAGAAGGACTAAGGATCTTTTATTGATATATGGAGGTAGTAGCCTTAGGGTTGAAGGCTACATGAACTCGAGTTTCCAATCTGATGTCGAAGATAGCTAGTCAAATTTGGGATATGTGTACATCCTGAATGAAGGAGCAGTATGTTGGAAGAGTTCCAAGTAAGATACTACTGCTGACTCGACCACAAAGGTGGAGTACATTGCTATAGTAGAGGCAGCAAAGGAGGGAGTCTAGATGAAAAAGTTCATCACAAAGGAGTCATGCCTGGCAGCGAGGAGCCGATTCTCTTATATTGCGATAACTACAGGGTGATTGCGTAAATGAGAGAACCCGGGTCTCATCATAAGTGTTCTAAGGATGTTCTAACTTATTAGAGAAATTATGGCCCAAGGAGATGTGGCAGTGGAAAGAGTTCTATCTGAAGATAACATCATAGATCCACTGACAAAGCCATTGTTTTATATTATCTTTTAGCATTATAGGGGTCTGATGGGGATCAAATATATAGGAGATTGGCTTTAAGTCAATGTTAAAACCCTAACAGATTCTAAGCTTGGGGTTGATCTATTTAGGGGATCAGCCTCATTGGAACTCTATAGGGGTTCCTTCCTCCAAGTTGTTGCTCAAATGCGGCTAAAAAGATTCATTTATTCCTTCTCAAAAGAGGATGAATACATGACTATTTATAGGGCTTCTAAACCCTAACTCCTAATAGGACTCCTACTCAAGACTCCTACTTCTAACCAACTCCTAATAAGACTCATACTCTAAAAAGCAACTTCCCAACTGATCCTAACCCTAGCCGGCCTCTTCATCTCTTTAATAGGGGTCGAGAAGGTAGATTTTACATGAATGCCCCTTTTAATAAAATTCAATTAGGAATCTCCTAGCTAGAGTCCTCACAGACCCGCCCTCTTCAAATCAACCTTGTCCTCAAGGCTGACGATCTATGAATTCTGAGAATTTGATCTTCAAGTCATCATAGTTCTCCCAAGTGGCATCTTTTGCTAGTAGTGGGTTATCGTCATCGAGTCATATTTCATCAATCAATAATGATATTTGGCTGGGTCTGGAGTTCTCCTTAGGCAATCATATCTAGTAGATGGCTTTGCGCTAACTCATTTTGTCCCAGCTTAAGCTTTAAACATGACACATAGAAGACTAGATGGATTCGGGAGCTAGCGGGTAAGTCCAATCTGTATGCTACCGCTCCAATGCACTCTAAAATTTAGTAGGGTCCATAGAACCGAGGTGAAAGCTTCATAGATGCTCTGGTCTAGATTGATGTTTGCTTGTATGGCTAGAGCTGTAGGAAGACCTAATCTCCTATTGAATCTCAGATTTTGATGATGAAGTCAATTGTAATTTGTTTGATCTAATCTATATGTTGAGAAAAGTGTGTAGGATTAACTACGATGGCAGTGAGACATAAAGTAGGTGTTGTGTCAGAGTTAAGATCAAGATCATGTTTGGAGTTCGAGAGTTCGTCGGAAGTCCGGACGTTCGTCGGATGTTCTGCCGGAACCAATCGAGAAGTCCAGGAGCTTGCTAAAGAAGCTTGTCAAAACTTGCCAATATGATCGTCGTAAAGTCGAAGAGCTTGCTGGGAGTCTGCCGGAGCATTGTTGAGAGTTCGTCGGATGTTCGCCGGAAGTACACCGGAAGCTCACCGGAAGAGCAATTTACGCACCGGAACAAGAAGAGTTGTGATCATATCTTAATTATCATAGTTAGAGCGTAAATTAAGTTAGGATTGAGAGTTAATCCCACTAACTTAATTAGGGGCCAACTAGACCCTAATAGGGCTAATTTGGGCCAAATTGAACAGCCCAATCAGCCCCTAAAAACATGGCCGGTGGCGGCACCGCCCAGAAGACCCAATCTCCAAAGTGGTCTGGGCAGTGGTACCACTGGTAGTTATTACTGCCAGTGGTGGTATCGCCCCTTTCAAGCGGTGGTACTGCCAGAGCTCGATCTCCGAGCTTTGTCAGGCGGTGGTACTACTAGAGCTCGATCTCCGAGCTCTGTCAAGTGGTTGTACTGCCCAGACTAAGCGGTAGTACCGCCTAGTGTCAGGCGGTGGTACCGCCCAGTAATGGCGGTGGTACCACCAGGACCTCGAAAATCTGGGGTTAGATTATGATAGTAATCATGATGTGTATATTGATAAGTTTAAATAAATCTAACTTATCAGTTTGATACTTGAATTCAAAGGCTTTGAATTCAAGAGTGTCTTTTCTCAAGTATGACATATAGATAGGGGGAATTAAGGTTAACTCCGTTATCAATTGATTGTCATCATCAAAAAGGGAGAGATTGTTGAATCTCAGATTTTAATGATAAAGTCAATTGTAATTTGTTTGATCTAATTTATATGTTGAGAAAAGTGTGCAGGATTAATTACGATAACAGTAAGACATAAAGCTGGTGTTATGCCGGAGTCAAGATAGGGATCACGCTGGGAGTTCGAGAGTTCGTTGGAAGTCCGGATGTTTGTTAGAAGTTCTACCGGAACAAACCGAGAAGTCCAGGAGCTTGCCAAAGAAGCTCATCAGAACTTGCCAAGAATATCATCGTAAAGTCCAAGAGCTTGTCGGGAGTCCGCCGGAGCATTGCCGAGAGTTCGTCGGATGTTCGCCGGAAGTATGCCGGAAGCTCGCTAGAAGAGCAATTGATGCATCGGAATAATAAGTGCAGTAAACATGTCTTAATTGTCATAGTTATAACGTAAATTAAGTTAGGATTGGGAAGTAATCCCACTAACTTAATAGGGGGCAATTGGGCCATTAAGAGGGCTGAATTGGGCCGAATTGAGCACCCAATTCAACCCTTGAATTCCTAGCTGCCGGTGCCCCCTAGGATTTCTAGGGGGTGGTACCGCCTAGACTGGGAGGTGGTACCGCTGGCAGTTATTGCTGCCAGCGGTGGTACTGCTAGAGCTCGGTCTTCGAGCTTTGTCAAGCGGTGGTACCACCCAGTGTTAGGTGTTAGGTGGTGGTACCACCGAGTAATAGCGGTGGTACTACTAGGACCTTGGAAATCCGTGATTAGATACTTTTTGGCTCCATTTTTGAAGCCATTGGGGCCTATAAAAATCTCACCCTTTTCTGCATGAAAGGGCATGAAAGCATTGAGATAATCTTGAGTTATTTGGGTGTAAAAGTGTTGTAAATAAGTGCTAGAGTCCTCCTCCTCCCTTTCTAAGTTTTAATATCATTCAAGAGAGGTGTGAGACTTGTAAGGGTTCTCTCTTAAACCCGTGAAATGGAGAAAGCGCTGTAAAAGATGGTTGGTCTTCACCTATTAAAGGAAGGTCTTTAGTGGACGCCGAAGACCTCGTCGGAGGAGGAATCCGAAAGTGGATGTAGGTCACGTTAACCGAACCACTCTAAATTCTGGTTTGCTTTTCATTAGTGCAATTTACTTTAAATGCAAATCATTTCATAGCAAACTGCTTCTCCTCGTCATCTTACTTATACTCATACGTTTCAAGTTGCTATCCTTCCGATTCGGTTTTCATTGAACATATGAAATATTTTATACGAAAATCAAAAAAATTTCCGCTGTAATAATTCACCCCCCCTCTTAGTGTTAGGATCAGAGTGGCACTAAGAGGGGGGGTGAATTAGTGTAGCGGATAAAAACTCGTACGCTTGAAAATGATTTCATAAATGCGTAGAGATTTCGATTTGACAAAGAATGACTTGGTAAAAGTAGCTCGAGTAAGGTAAGGAGATGAAAACCAAAAGCTTGCTACTATGTAAATAAAGGTTTCAGAAAGGTAAACACTCACACATTCAAGGAACACACCAATTTAAAGTGGTTCGATCAAATGACCTACATCCACTTGCGAAGCCTTCTTGGATGAGGTTCCCAACTTCCACTAGCAAATCACTTTAAAAAGGAAGGACAAATACCCCTCTTACAACCTTTTACATTACACTCTTACAGATTTTTCAAAGAGAAAGAGGGAGGTGAACACTTAAGCTATTGAAAACAAGACTTGCTAAATACTTTGCTAAGGCTTTTTCTCAATCTCTAACTTCTCAAAGGTTGTATTCTTTGCTGAGAATTGAGGGGTATTTATAGACTGTTAGAACCCTTGTAGATTCTAAACTTGGGGTTGATTTCTTTAGGGGATCGGCCTACTTGGAACTCTATAGGGGTTCCTCCCTCCAAGTTGCTGCTCAAAGGCTGCAGAAAAGATTCATCTATTGCTTAAGAAAAGAGAAGGAATACATGGCTATTTATAAGGCTTCTAAACCCTAACTCTTAATAGGACTCCTACTTAAGACTCTTACTTCTAACCAACTCCTAATAGGACTCCTACTCAAGACTCCTATTCCCTTACAACTCCTAATTCTTCTCTAAGAAAAAACCTCCTACATGAATGCCCCTCTCAATTAAGACTCTCCTAGCTAGAGTCCTAATAGTTTTACATGAATATCCCTCTCAATTAGGACTCTCCAAGCTAGAGTCCTAACAGACCCGCCCTCTTCAAATCAGCCTTGTCCTCGAGGCTGATGATCCGTAAATTCTGGGAATTTGATCTTCAAGTCGTCATAGTTCTCCCAAGTGGCATCTTCTATTGGTAGGTTCGCCCACTGTATTAGCACTTCATTAGTGGGTCATCGTCGTCGAGTCACGATCCGTCGATCAATAATGGCACTTGGCTGGGTCTGGAGTTCTCTTTGGGTAGTCATATTTGGTGGGTGGCTTTGGGCTATCTCCAAGCACCTATTTAAAACTTACGTCTGGCTGTTGGATTATGAGTTATATGTCGTACTCTTTTTCAATTTAGTACTCTGCATATAGAATAACTTTGTCCAAAATTTGCTCTTGAAGATGCAAGTAGAATTTGTCACAAGCACAATGCGTCCCTTATAGCATAATTCTTTTGAGTCCCGATTGTAATGAGCCACAGAGCTTGGTGCTTCCTCTAATTTTTTTTTATTATCTTACTGGTCTCTGAATCTTCTTGCCATTCCATCTTAATATCCTCAAGGAAGTCGCTGGTTGGAAGTAAAACGACCGAAAATTCAGCTTGCTCAGGTAGCTGCGAAAGTGCATCTACAACAACATTCTCTTTCCACCTTTTGTAAGTTATTTCATAATCAAATCCAAGAAGTTTTGTTACCCATTTTTGTTGCTCGAGGGAAGATATCTTCTGCTCCAAGAGATATTTTAGGCTTTTATGGTCGGTCTTGATTTGAAAGTATCGCCTGATCAAGTACGATCTCCACCTCGTTGTTGTGTGCATAATGGCGAGCATCTCCTTATCATATGTTAACATGTTTTGATAGGGGGGAGACAATGTCTTGCTAATGTATGTGAGTGGTGGACCATCTTGCATGAGAACGTCTCCCATTCTGTCTCCAGATGCATCGGCCTTAATGATGAAGGGTCGGTTGAAATCTGGTAGCGCTAGCACCGGCGTCGTCGTTATGGCTGCCTTAAGTTTGTCAAAGGCAGTGGAGGCTCTATCCGACCATTGGAAGATATCTTTTTCCAGTAAGGAAGTAAGTGGTGCACTAATCTTTCCATAGTTTTTCACGAACTTACGGTAGTAGCCTATTAAACCCAAAAAGTCATGTAGCAATTTTATGTTTCTCGGGGTAGGCCAGTTTTGCATTGCTTCAATTTTGAAGGGGTCCACCATCACACCTTCCTCTGATATAATATGCCCAAGATATTTCACCTTTTGTTGAAGAAAGTAAAAATTCGTAGTGGCCGTTGTGTGTTCGAAAGACGGTTTTCGGTATGACTTCTTCATACACTCGTATTTGATAATACCCAGATCGAAGGTCCAGCTTTGTGAAGATTTGTGCTCCCTTTCATCTAGCAATTCATCTGCTATTGGAATAAGGTATTTGTTCTTGATGGTTATGCCATTGAGAGCTCGGTAATCAATGCATATTCGCCTTGTTCCGTCCTTCTTGTGTACAAGTAGCACCAATGAAAAGTAGAGGTTGCAACTTGGCCGAATAATTCCTGTTTCAAGCATCTCTTTTAAAATCCTTTCTATTTCATCATTCTGGAGACGTGGATACTGATATGGCTGAGTATTTGCTGGAGATTTGACTGGAAAAATCATTATACATTGATCATGCCGACGAGTAAGAGGTAGGTTGTGCGGCTCGTCAAATATATCTGAAAATTCAGCAAGCAAAAGAAATAGGTTTGGATCTTCAAATTCTATTGGCTCTCATTTAATTTGCTGCTCAAGTTGTACCAAAAAGCCCCTGCAAAACCTTCTCCATTTGTTGTGTGCAAATCATCGTTACGTCGCCCTCATGTTTCCCATGTAGTATCACCTGTTTCTCCTTACTGTAAAATTTTATAAATAGTTGCATAAAATTCCAAGAAATATCACCTAATGTCATCAACCATTTAATTTTGAGTATGACCTCATGATCATCAAGAGGGAGGAAGAAATATGCAATTATCTATTGGTCATGCAGCAACAGTTTCACCTACGGGCACCTATGATCACACTTCAAAATTCGTCCGTTGGCGACCTTAACGACAAACCTGCTGCAATTCTCAATAGGTAAGTTCATATGGACAACAATCTTACTATTTAGGAAGTTATTAGTGCTGCCTGTGTCGATGAGAACCGTAACATCACCCATTTTTTAAAAAATTTAGTAAAAGGTTTGTTTGTAAAAATAAGGATTATTTAACAATTATTTTATATTCAATGATATTATATTAAAAATTTATGGCTAGGGACCTAAGAGTAAATATTAGAAGTTTGATATAGTTTATGAAAGATTCAGATTTAAGTTAAAATATATATATATATATATATATATATATATATATATATATATATATATATATATATATATATATAGTGGACATGTGTCACTAGCTAACCTAAGGTTGGTGCTATCTTTGCTCTAAAGATGACACCTAGCCCCTTTCATGCATGCATGACACCTTGCAATTTTTGCATTAGTGAAAACCTAAATAATTAGATGAAAGGTTAAAGAAAACAAACCTGAAGAGTTGCAGCCAACGTGAGTTTGAGAAAAGAAGAAGAAGAAGAAGAAGAAGAAGAGGAAGAAGAGCTTGAGGTTTTTCATCAATTTTCTCACATTTGGGATTCAAATAATTTTAAGGCAAGTGTTCTAACCCCATCCCATAGTAACCTTAATCTCTGTTTCCATTTTTATTCTACAAAATTTGAATGATTTCAACTGAGAATCAGACCTTCTTTCGTTTTGATATAAAGCTATGAATCTGTAATTTTTCGATAATCTGACCTCTATGCAATATTTCGGTCATAACATTTTGTAATAAACTCTGATTTAGACAAGACCTATTCCATTTGAAAGTAGACAAAATAATCTTTATTTTGATACTAAGATCGAATGATTTGGAGTTTAAATGCCTACTAAGACTTCTATTTAAATTAACCCTACAGATTCTACAAAACAGGGACTGAAATTTCTGACCTCTTATTGCTTAACTACTTATAACTTTCTACTGTGAACTCAGATTCATACAAAGTATGATTTACTCGAAGATAGATTTAAAATTATTTCTGTATATACCTGATTTGAAATTTTTGGAGTACAATTGCTAACTGAAACATCTACTTTCATCGACCCTATGGATTTAGTAAAACATAGCTAATATTTTCAGACCTTTTGCTACAAAATTATCTATAACTCCCTGTTGTAAATTCCAATTCTTGTTAAACTTGATTTTCCTAAAACTAGATTGACAGAGCTTTCTAATGACACCTATTTTGTATAAATTGGAGCACAATTAGTTATCCAAATCGTTCATACAATGTTCCTATCAAATTCTGCCAGAATCGAGCTTTGGTCGATTTCAGCTTTCCTTGTTTCTTATCTTTGGAAATCGATTTTGTCAAACACTCTTACTTCAGTTAAGCTTTACATTATTACCTTAAATTCCTGTATACTTTTGTCCTTTATTTATTTGTACATCTGCAGCTATCATCTAAAGTTCATGTTTGCATCGTAATGATTCGGCACATGCATCCCATTGTTCCGCATTTGCTTTCGATATGTGCCTCTTCCAGTTTCATTTCGTTGGCCATTGAATTCACCTAACTTTCTTATTTCAATTGAGCTATATGTGATTTCTTGAAATCCTTGTATGCTCTTGCTTTTGCTTCCTTTCAAATCTGAATACATTTGTGAAAGATTATGTTTGTATCATATTGACTCGAAAGGCATATGTACATTTCATTGTTCCGCATGTGCTTTCAATATATGCTAATTTCATTATTCATACTGTCCCTTTGTACTCCTGTGTTTGTGGGATAAATGTGAACCTTTGCCAGAAATGGTAAAGGGAGTTATTGTTAGGATCGGAGCGGCACTAAGAGGGGGGGGGTGAATTAGTGCAGCGGATTAAAACGTTGATTTCGACAAATTTTTCGTACGATAAGAACGGAACTTGAAAAGTTTAACTTGAAAGCGTATTCTTAAAGTTGCGCAGCAAAGGTAATGATGAAACAAAGCAAGTAAGAAGATTTGCAATAATGTAAATGACAATAAGAAATGCAAACCAGAGATTACGCCGTTTTTAAAGTGGTTCGGTCAAGTGACCTACATCCACTTGCGAGGCCCCTCTTCGATGAGGCTTCCACCTTCCACTAGCAAATCTCTTGAAAGTGAAGGGTGAATACCCCTCTTACAACTTTTACAAGCGGTTCACTCTCTTACAGATTTTCAACAAGAAAGAAGGAGGTGAACACTAGCAAATTGAAAACAAGACAAGCTAACACTTTTCTAAGGCTTTTCTCTCAAACACTTGCTGCTCAAAAAGTTGTTCTCTCAGTTGAGATTTGAGGGGTATTTATAGGCCTCAAGAGGATTCAAATTTGGGCTTCAAAATTTGAATTCTCTTTGGGTTCCCGCTGCTGGAGGTGCCACCGCCCAGGGCTCGGGTGCTGGGCGGTGACACCGCCCAGCCAGGAGGTGTCATCGCCCAGCTCTCGGGTGTTGGGCGGTGCCACCGCCTACAGTGTTTTCAGCCCGACTACAGTGTTTTCAGCCACTAGTTGGGCTTCAATCTTGGCTCTCTAGTTCGCTGGTTTAGCTTAATTTTTAGCCTAAACCAACTCTGACTTTGGGCCCAGTTGGCCCCTAACCAGGATATAGGATTATCTCTTAATCCTAATCCTAATTACAAGTGGACTACATAACCAAAACACATCCTAAGCAAATTTTCAACCGCGAACGTCGAGTCTTATTCTAGCGAGCTTTCCGACGAACTTTCTGCTGACGGGCTTCTAGCAAGCTCCCGAACTTGTGATGACTTTAATGAGTAGCCGAGCCTTCTCGGTGATCTCCGTGAACCTCCGACGATCTCTTCGGCGAACTTCCGAAAATTCTGATAGGTTCCCGATTTCTTCTCGGTTGGTTCTGGCAGCATCTCCGATGATTCTTCGGACTCTTAAACGTCCATCGAACTTGACTCCGGTATTCTCACTTTGTGTTTTCTGGTTATCGTAGTTAATCCTGCACACACAAGCAAACACTCTACTCCGATCTAGACAATTATTATAACGTAAATTGACATTCTGTTGCCCGGCACGTCATTGGTTGGCGCTTCATCCGATTCTTCGGTGCATCATCCTCTCTTGCGGCTTGTTGCCCAATCGACGGTTGACCTCCACAACCCCGATATCCTTGGCGCAATTTCGCTCTCCTTGGCCCGATGCTCGACGCCCGAAGCCTTCTGCCATCCAATATCCTGACGTGATCTCCTCCGACGCAACGTCAATTCCTCCTGCGTTAATTGTCTAATCCTAATCGAGTAGACCTGTATCACTCAAAATGTAGTCAAACATTTAAACACAATCAATTAGTTTCATCATCAAAATCCGAGATTCAACAATCTCCCCCTTTTTGATGATGACAACTAATTGATGACCAACGGAGTTAACCTTAACTCCCCGGAGTTTAACTAAACTCCCCCTATCAATATGCCATTGATAGAACACTTGGATTATCCCAAATCCAAGTAACATTCATCACATGTTATGAAAAACATTTAAACTATCATGCAAATATAAAATATTTAATTCAATGCATGAAGTCATCAATATACTTCTCCCCCTATGTCATCAACAAAAAGGAGAAGTAGCTCTAGCTATTTTAAAAGATATGCAAGTTTTTGCAACATAAAGCGAGATTTTCATCACAACATATAAGCACAAAAGTATAGCAAGATTCTTAAGTTCAATCATGGCAATTCAACACTTGCTTCTTGTGCACGATTGCACTTTGCTTTTCTTTGCAATGTGCATGATAGTATTTCTTTGTAATATTCAAAATAGCAAATTGTACATCATGCTAGCTAGCATATTAAAGATGTTCAAGACAGTAAGTTTTTCTTCTCTTTTGAGAAGTGTTATTTTTGCTTCCTTTACAAAGTGCAAGCTAGCAAAGTATTTGAAAAAGTGAGCAAGTTTTGTAACATACAAGCTAGTAAAAATTTCAAAAGCAAATACAAGATAGCTTTCTTGTTGAAGTGTGTAAGCTATCGATTCTTACTTCCTATTGCAATGTGCAGGTTGCAAGTCTTGCTTCTTGAGATGGGCAAGATAATGATGTTCAAGAAGACAACTTTTGCTTCTTGAAATAAGCAAGTTAGCAATCTTTGCTACTTAAGATAGGCAAGCAAGCAATCAAGTTTTTGCATCTTCTTGACTTGTGCAAGCAAGCTATCTCCCCCTTTGTCATTGTCAAAAAGAAGGGAAGACCCATTACATCAATTATGACAAAGGTAAGTATCAATCTTAATTGTGCATCATCATATTTTCAAATTAGAATATGCACATTTTCAAAAACCTTATATTCATTCATGCATGATATTGAATAAATCGATCAACATTATAAGGATATCATACATGATACTAAAATTTTTAACTATTTGTCAACATTTTGATCATGATACCAAATATTCATCATTTAGAGTATTCATGATACAAAACATTAAATCAATATTTATAATACATAATTTTAGCGACAACTCATAGTATTTTAAATCATGATTTACATCATATGTAATACATCACAACATAATTAGAAAGCACAAGTATTGCATATATCATTGCAAATCATCAATGTTTCATATCATGATGGTATCAATTTGTCAAATTATATCCTACCAAAAACTCATCCCCATTTGTATTTCATGCATAATTTCACTTCATCACATTAGGAGTATCAAGAGGAATTAATTGGGTGATGAGATTAATATTTCACGAATACATGGAATTGTATAACAAATCATATCATAAGTGTTTCATACATTCATATCATCACATGAAGGAATATAAACAAAAACTAGTGATGAGATCTTACTTCATGAATACAATAAAATTCATATAGCATATCATGGTTTATTAGAATTAGTCTTCCTTTTGGTGAATAGCAAAAAGAGTGGTAGGAGAGCAAGGTCTCAATTCATGCATATCAAATATTCAATCATCAAAATCATGAACCATCTAGAAAATTCTCCTCTTTAAATATTCAAAGAGAGAATCATGATGAACATTCTTGGTTTACATAAAGTTTCAATACATAATTGTCAAGATTATGAATACTAAAAGATTATGAAACATTTCGACAAATCTTCTTTTAAATAGAAAAGAAAATGTTGATTCATAAAGGATTTCATGTTATGAATTTCAAGAGATCAAGATCATGATTTCAATAAAAAATTATTCAAATTTAAATCATCAAAATCATTATCAAAATCCATGAGATTCACAAAAATGATACAAATGGATTCATCAAAATCAATAAGATTGAGCAAAATAATTTTCAAGAATGTTATCCTCTTTTCGATTATTTCAAAACATATGATTTTGTTTCATTTATACCAAATAAAAACATTTATCATGTTTAAAACCGAAAGAGTAAGATTTATTACAACAAAAATCAATAAGGTACTTTCATTATGGTAAAAATCAATGATCCATAAATCGTAAAAGATTCATCAGCCATAATTTCGAAATTTATTAAGCATGATCATTAAGCATAACACTAAAACATGGTTTCAAAATGTTTAATATTTTCATGCATATCAAATATTTTCAAATTCGAACATGCAAAATTTCAAAACTATATCTTCCATTTTTCATACATAACTCAATCATCATTATGAGCATATTATACATGATATTCAAGTCATAAATTATCAAGATGTCAAGTAGAGTAGGTTAATTTGAATGTATCATTTTTAGTGAATACCAAGAAGAATCACATCATGAAAGAATTTTGATTCATGGAAAAATTTCATGTATCGAATATCGAGAAATCAAGATGAAAATATATATGTAAAAATATTACAAGTTGTATTCAAGAGAAAAATCATCATTTGTTTTCAACTCATTCAATTTTGTCAAATCAATATCATGATTTTGATATAACTCATTTCTAATTCAAATCATCAAACCAAAATCATTTTCAAGGGATTCATATAAATCAACAAGATAGAGAAAAATAATTTTCAAGAACAATGCTTTTCTCTTTTTAGTTATTTAAATTCATGTCATTTATGCTAGATAAAAATGTGCATCAACATTTAGGATCGAAAAATGAATTTTATCATAAAAACCATCAAGACTAATAAATCATAAAAATCATCATGTATAACTTTACAATCTCATGCATAAAATCATCAAATCATAGCATCAAAACTTTCAATGGTTTCATTACAACATCAAGTAAGGTCTTATTGAACATAATTTTGAATGATTCTTATAGATATTTAAAATTTCTTTAGTTTTACTTTATATGATTGACTTTATATTAGCATGCTTCAAATTTTTGTTCTTATGTCAAAACTATACATCATGTTTGAAAACCAAAGATAAGGTTCATAAAAAAAATCATCAAGCCTTCCATTCAAAAGTCATGCATCGTCATTGAAAATCAATATGGAAATCGTCAAAATACAAATTCTTGCTTCTCAAGCACATATATAAGATTAATCTTACTAGGTGTATAAGCATTAGATTTATATTTAACATTTTACTGCATTAACATAACACAAGCAATTTTCAAGAAAATTAATCCTAAACTAAATTAAAAATAACTCAAGAAAGTATTATGTAATATCAAAATAAATTAGTGGGATTTTGATTACCTCATTGTTGAAAGAGGGTGAGGCATAGTTTGCCACCTCGCCTTTCTTGATTTTCTCCTCGTCTTCGGAAGAGCTCAATTCATCCCAACTTTTGTTCTTCTTGTGTTCAAAGCAAGTAGTTCCATTCTTTTTGCTTTTTAATTTTTGTTTCATTAGTAGTTTAAGTTCACCATCACTTGAGCTTATGCTCGAGTGGTCTTCATGTGTTCTATGTCCCAAATCCTTCATATCATTTGGAAGGTTGTTCTCGAGTTTCTTTTTTGTCACATTGTTCATTTCGTAGGTCATTAGAGACCCAATAAGTTCTTCGAGAGGGAATGTTTTAAGGTCCTTGGCCTCTTGAATGGCCGTAACTTTTGGATCCCAACTTTTTGGAAGGGATCTTAAGATTTTAGTGACTAGTTCAAAATTAGAAAAACTTTTACCAAGAGCTTTGAGTCCATTGATGACATCCGTGAACCGGGTGTACATGTCAACGATTGACTCACTTGGTTTCATCCGGAAAAGTTCGTAAGAATGCACATGAATATTGATTTTGGACTCTTTCACTCGGCTAGTGCCTTCATGAGTGACCTCTAGAGTTCTCCAAATATCAAAAGCCGAGTCACATATCGAAACGCAATTAAATTCACTTTTGTCAAGTGCACAATATAAGGCATTCATAGCCTTTGCATTTAAAGAAAACATCTTCTTCTCCAAATTATTCCAATGGTTCATTGGAGAGAAGACATTTCAAATCCATTTTCGACTATGTCCCATAAATTCAAATCCAAAGAAAGTAAGAAAACTCTCATTCGAGTTTTCCAACAAGTGTAGTCCATCCCATTGAAAAAGGGAGGACGAATGAGAGAGTGACCCTCTTGAAAGCCATAAGGAGTCATTTCTATTTGGGTGTTAAACCAAAGTAGAAAACCGTGGCTCTGATACCAATTGTTAGGATCGAAGCGGCACTAAGAGGGGGGGGGTGAATTAGTGCAGCGGATTAAAACGTTGATTTCGACAAATTTTTCGTACGATAAGAACGGAACTTGAAAAGTTTAACTTGAAAGCGTATTCTTAAAGTTGCGCAGCAAAGGTAATGATGAAACAAAGCAAGTAAGAAGATTTGCAGTAATGTAAATGACAATAAGAAATGCAAACCAGAGATTACACCGTTTTTAAAGTGGTTCGGTCAAGTGACCTACATCCACTTGCGAGGCCCCTCTTCGATGAGGCTTCCACCTTCCACTAGCAAATCTCTTGAAAGTGAAGGGTGAATACCCCTCTTACAACTTTTATAAGCGGTTCACTCTCTTACAGATTTTCAACAAGAAAGAAGGAGGTGAACACTAGCAAATTGAAAACAAGACAAGCTAACACTTTTCTAAGGCTTTTCTCTCAAACACTTGCTGCTCAAAAAGTTGTTCTCTCAGCTGAGATTTGAGGGGTATTTATAGGCCTCAAGAGGATTCAAATTTGGGCTTCAAAATTTGAATTCTCTTTGGGTTCCCGCTGCTGGAGGTGCCACCACCCAGCCAAGCGGTGCCACCGCCCAAGGCTCGGGTGTTGGGCGGTGCCACCGCCCAGCCAGGAGGTGTCACCGCCCAGCTCTCGGGTGTTGGGCGGTGCCACCGCCCAGCTAGGCGGTGCCACAGCCTATAGTGTTTTCAGCCCGACTACAGTGTTTTCAGCCACTAGTTGGGCTTCAATCTTGGCTCTCTAGTTCGCTGGTTTAGCTTAATTTTTAGCCTAAACCAACTCTGACTTTGGGCCCAGTTGGCCCCTAACCAGGATATAGGATTATCTCTTAATCCTAATCCTAATTACAAGTGGACTACATAACCAAAACACATCCTAAGCAAATTTTCAACCGCGAACGTCGAGTCTTGTTCTAGCGAGCTTTCCGACGAACTTTCTGCTGACGGGCTTCTAGCAAGCTCCCGAACTTGTGATGACTTTAATGAGTAGCCGAGCCTTCTCGGTGATCTCCGTGAACCTCCGACGATCTCTTCGGCGAACTTCCGAAAATTCCGACAGGTTCCCGATTTCTTCTCGGTTGGTTCTGGCAGCATCTCCGACGATTCTTCGGACTCTTAAAAGTCCATCGAACTTGACTCCGGTATTCTCGCTTTGTGTTTTTTGGTTATCGTAGTTAATCCTGCACACACAAGCAAACACTCTACTCCGATCTAGACAATTATTATAACGTAAATTGACATTCTGTTGCCCGGCACGTCATTGGTTGGTGCTTCATCCGATTCTTCGGTGCATCGTCCCCTCTTGCGGCTTGTTGCCCAATCGACGGTTGACCTCCGCAACCCCGATATCCTTGGCGCAATTTCGCTCTCCTTGGCCCGATGCTCGACGCCCGAAGCCTTCTGCCATCCAATATCCTGACGTGATCTCCTCCGACGCAACGTCAATTCCTCCTGCGTTAATTGTCTAATCCTGATCGAGTAGACCTGTATCACTCAAAATGTAGTCAAACATTTAAACACAATCAATTAGTTTCATCATCAAAATCCAAGATTCAACAGTTATGCTTAGAGCCCGCGATGCTTTGCCGGCCCCCTATGACTTCACTCAGACGTGGGTGGATGGAGCTCCCAGACGTGGGAGACTTATGTTTGTTGGTCATTTAGAAATGGATGGACCATATTATGTTATGATCCCACTTCACCTTCTATATGTTTGATATTATATCCAAAGTTTTAGCTATGTTTCTATGCATGCTTTGGATAAGAATGAAATGAATGCATCGTCATGTGACATTTGAGCTTCTATTCATGTTTTGTTCTTTGATATATTTTTGAAATGTTATAAGTCTTTGTTATGCCTTGAAATTGCCATATGTCATCGATATGCTCCTTATACCAATGATATGCTCCAATTATCTTTCCTTGATTGTATGAACAAAACGTGCTTCGAACGAAATGACATCGTAATTCTGCATTCATGATATCCAAAATGCTCCTTACGTCTTTGTTATGCCTTGAAATTACCATATATCATCAATATGCTCCTTATGCCAATGATATGCTCCAATTACCTTTTCTCGATTGTATGAACAAAACGTGCTTCGAACGATATGACATTGTAATTCTGCATTCAAACAAAACATGCTATCGTTTCATCTTGTATCTCCGCTTTGTATTTTGATACCTTATTTGTTTGAAACCAATCCTCTTTGCTATGGATATGTTAGTCACTTGCTGAGCTTTATATGCTCACCCCGTTGATATATAAATTTTTCAGGATAGCTTATCGCTCACAAAAATATGTAGTTTGGGTTGAGGTAGTGGGAAGCTAGAAGATTTTGAGGCAAATCTTTCGTACTTGATATGTTGATGTTGTATAAGTTCCTTTTATGTGTATCAATGACAAATCTAGAGTAATGTATCATATAAATATTTGAAAAGTACCTCTCATGTTATGATTTTGGGAATGTTAAGTTAAAATTATGTAATGAATGATATAAACATGTGGTACATGTTGGTTTTGTAATTGTATAGATTGTCACAACTATGGATTTATGATGTGGTTATGGTTTAGTTAAGTTGCCTTTGGATTTTAAGAATCATCTAATGACATGATGTATGATTATAAACTGCACAAGTTTTGTGAATTGTGGATTGTAGAGGTGAATGACTTGAATGTTTTTCTTAGTGACCTCAAATGTGTGATTAGATCCTGATTGTTTGTTGAATTATAATATTATCAATTTTGAGTTAGGTTCACACCTCCTGAAAGAAAATTAAATTCGGGGGGGCGGGGCGTGACAAGAACAGTGATCGGTTGTTGTTTGAGAAGGCCTCTAACTTTCATCGTTTGCGGGTTTGAGTAGCCAGCTAGTGTATGTACCGTAACTTTGGTCGGTTGTGGCTCTTCTTCTGCATCTTTTTCTTCATGTTCAAGGCTCTCTTTTGAATGTTCAATGACCTCTTCTTCTATCGGTTCAATCATAAGAAGTCCTCCTTTACTACAGCGATGCTCATGGCTCCACGGCTCGTCACAATGCCAACATAACCCGTTCGCATATCGCTCCCGAAGCTCTTCTCTTGTTAACCTCTTTGGTGTAGGGACTTGGTCAATAGTGGGGGGGGCTGAGGGCTTCAATATTACTGGTTGAGGAGCGACCCTAGTCCTCCGAGCTTCATGGTTCAATTGCTCCTCTTGATGTCGTGCGAAAGAGATGGCTGCCATAAGCGTATACGGTTGTCGCGCTTTAACTTCTCCTCGGATCTCCGACTTCAAACACTCAATGAAGGTCCTTAATAGCTATTTTTAAGACCAATCATGAGTTTGATTAGATAACCTTTCAAACCTAGTTTGGTATTCCTGAATGGTGGAAGTTTGTCGGATCTTTGCTAGTTGTCCATCAATATTCTCGTAATCGGTTGGTCTGAAGCGGATCAGCAGTCCTTCTTTGAATTGTTGCCATGAAAGGACTCCATAAGTATATTCAAACCAGTCAAACCACTGTATAGCATCTACTTCAAGATGTATAGCTGCAATTTTTACCATAGATGCATCCGCGGTTTTGTGGTACTGAAAATATCGCTCCGCGCGCGAGATCCAACCAATCGGGTCTCCTTCTTCCCATCTAGGGAAGTCCACTCTCATGCATGGATAGTTGAGTTCAGTCATAGAGCCTCCCCTCCCTTGAAACTCTTCTCTTCGGGCCTGGTGCGATTGGGCAAAGCTCTCTCCATGATATGATTTTTTTGGGCTTAGTGGTCGGTCCAATCTGAGTTCGGTAAAGAGCGTCCGAATCTTATCCTCCATTCGCACCTCCAAGGCTTCGAATTTAGCATTGATTGCCTTCTTAGATGCCATAGTATATGCCTCCAAATCTATGATGTTAAGATCTCTCTTTTGTTGTCAGGTTAAAGGCATGTATAGTTGAGAGAAGTGATGGTCGAAAGGATTGGTGGATCGGTGGATGTAGGCTACGATTTAGGTTTGTTTTGTGACTGTTTTGGGTGCAGTTTGAGGGTGTGGTTTAGTGGAGTTTTAGGGCTATGGATAAAAGTTTTGGATCTATGGTAGATGGCAGCAAAGGTTTGATAGAAATCAGTGGAAGTTGCAGCAAGTATGTGCTGTATTGTAAGAGTAGAATTGTCGTCGAAGAAACAATGGTTTCTCGATGTAATTTCTACCAAAAACTTGAGAGAATTGAGGAGGAAATTGATAGCAAAATCAAAGTTTATATGACAGCAAGGATGTCTAATTTAATCAAGAGAATTTCGGCAGTATAACAGCAGGGAAATTGGTGCAAGTTGCGATTGCAGAATTCTCGTCGAAAAATTTCAGCGGCTTACGATAAAAATTTGCAGCAACACAAAATCATTTTTAGAGATGAATTTCTCAATAGATCAATCTTAGATGGAAGCCAAGATGATATATAAAGTGTATAAGAAATTTCATTCAAAAAAAATTACAAATAGATGGGTTAAGGCAACAATATGCGGCTGAAATTTTCTGCAACATAGATTTTAAAGTGTGGTAGATTGGACATAATAGATCAGCAGTTTATATTAAGAATTTTTCGATGAAACTAAAGAGAAATCCACTGTTAGGAAGTGTCAAAGATATCATAAAAATTTCGTAGAAATTTGGATAGAAAAAGTATAGTAACAAGATCAAACAGATGGTGCTATGCGGCTGGAATTTTACAGTGCAGATTTTCAAGTATAGCAGATTAGACGTAAAATATCAATGGTTTATATTGAGAATTTTTTGACAAAACCAAAGGAAATCTGCTGTTAGGAAATATCAAAGATGTCATAAAAATTTCATAGAAATTTGGATAGAAAAAGTACAATAGCAAGATCAAACAGATGGTGCTATGCGGCTAGAATTCTGCAATGTATCTTTCGTCGTAGAGATGAAAACTTTATGACGAAAAGTTTATACAGCAATATAGAATAATTTTTTTTTGGGATTTTCAAATAAGGATAACTAAATTGTAGCAGCAGTAAGGTAGAAAACCAGAACCTGTTGTAATTCACGGGGAGATCAAAGGATGATCCGTGGTGGTGGAGATGACGATAGAATTTGGTGACGATCTTTTAAGCAATTGTGGGAATTGCTTTGAGCAGTTGTGGAGGGTTGATGGATGGCTGTGGAAGGGCAGCGAGATGCCAAGAACGCTGCTCTGATACCAGGTGTTAGAACTCTTACAGATTCTAAACTTGGGGTTGATCTCTTTAGGGGATCGGCCTCCTTGGAACTCTATAGGGGTTCCTCCCTCCAAGTTGCTGCTCAAAGGCTGCAGAAAAGATTCATCTATTACTTAAGAAAAGAGAAGGAATACATGGCTATTTATAGGGCTTCTAAACCCTAACTCCTAATAGGACTCCTACTTAAGATTCTTACTTCTAACCAACTCCTAATAGGACTCCTACTCAAGACTCCTATTCCCTTACAACTCCTAATTCTTCTCTAAGAAAAAACCTCCTACATGAATGCCCCTCTCAATTAGGACTCTCCTAGCTAGAGTCCTAACAGAATGTCCCTCTCAATTAGGACTCTCCTAGCTAGAGTCCTAACCGTTTTACATGAATGTCCCTCTCAATTAGGACTCTCCAAGCTAGAGTCCTAACATAAACCCTAAGAGGATTAAAATTTGGGCTCCAAATTTTGAATTCTCTTGGGTTCCCAATGCTGGCGGTGCCACCGCCTGTTAGTGTCTAACACTGACAGTGTACTGGCGGTGCCACCGCTGGACCTCTCGGGTGCTGGGCGGTGCCACCGCCCAGTCCGGTGGTTCCACCGCCCGATCTTACGGGTCACTAGATAGGCTTCAAATCTGGCCCAACCTAGGTAATCTTGGGCCCAATTGGCCCCTAACTAGGATATAGGATTATCCCTTAATCCTACCCCTAATTATATGCAAACTACGCAACTGAAATCATAGTCCTAAGCAAGTTTTCAACCGACAAATGTCAAGTCTCCTTCCTGCGATCTTCCAGCGGACTTCCGATACACCCTCGGATTTCTTCCGGCGAACTCCCAGCAGGCTCCCGATCTTGTGGCAAATTCAGTGAGTAGCCGAGCCTTCTCGGTGATCTCTACGAACCTCCGACGATCTCTTCGGCGGACTTCCGAAAACTCCAACAAGTCCCTGATTTCTTCTCGGTTGGTTCCGGCAGCATCTCCGACAAATCTTCGAACTCTCGAACACCCATCAAACTTGACTCCAGTAGACTTGCTTTATGTCTTCAAGCTATCATAGTTAATCCTGCATATGTAAAACAAAAGTTCGATCTAGACAATTACTCCTAAGCAATTAATCAAGTTGTTCGGTATGTCATTGGTCCCTCGACGCTTCGTCCGATTCTTCGGCGCATTGTCCTCTCTTGCGGCCTATTGCCCAATCTGTCATTTGACTCTACAACTCCAATATCCTTGGCGCAATACCCGCTCTTCTTGGCCCGATGCCCGAATCCATGGCCCGAAGCCTTTTGTCAATACGTCGATCGATCCATCGGCCCGACGTCCAATCTTCTGACATGTTCCTCTGGCACAACATGATTTTCGTACTTTAATTGTATCGTCTTGAATGAAGCATCTTGCGTCACTCAAAATGTAGATTAAATCATAAACACATATCAAGTAGTTTTATCATCAAAATATGAGATTCAACACTTAGTGCCGCTCTTGATCCTAACAATTGGTATCAGAGCAAGGTTCACTCTCATTTGGTTTTAAACTCAAGAGAGATAGCATTTGCCGGCAACCTAGAGGGCCATTCAATTACACATCCACCTATGCTCAATAAGATGGATTACACATATTGGAAGACTAGAATGAGGATCTTTATAATTTCAATGGATTTTAAATTATGAAATATTACAGAAAATGGGTTTCAAAAGTCTTCTCTTCTAATGAATGATTGGAATGAGTTGGAGAAGAAGACTTTTGCTTTAAACGCAAAGGCTATGAATGCCTTGTTTTGTGCATTAGATAAAAATGAGTTTAATTGAGTATCGATTTGTGAAATAACTTTTGACATTTGGCACACACTCAAAGTGACTCCTGAAGGCACTAGTAGAGTGAAGGAGTCAAAGATTAAACTTTTAGTGTATTCTTATGAGTTGTTTCGAATGAAACCGAGTGAGACTATTCGAGACATGTACACTAAGAGGGGGGGTGAATTAGTGCATGTTAGGATCAAAAGCACTAAGAGTGGGGGGGGGGGGGGGGGGGGTGAATTAGTGCAGCGGAAATCTTTCTGCGATTAATAAAAACTGCGTTCGTACGTTAAAAGCAATTTCAGTGTGAAAGCCGATTCTAAGATTACTTTAACTTAAGATCAAGCAAGTTGACATTAAAGTAAATCTATGAAGGCAGTTTGCAGTTATGATGGAAATCAGAATATAAGCGCAAATTGAAATATGACGTTCGTACGATAAAAGCGATTTGCGTCTTAACGCCGATTCGGAAAGCACTGAACTTTGAAACACGTTCGTAAAAGCACAGAAGGCAGTAAGCTATTGAGGAGGTTTACAGTAAAGATAAGAAGCTCAAAGTAAATACAAACCGAGATTTAGAGTGGTTCGGTGAATCTTGACCTACTCCACTTTTGGCTTCCTCCACCGACGAGGTCACCGACGTCAACTAGAGGCTTTCCTTCAATAGGCGAAGGCCAACCAACCTTTTACAATTTCACTCCTTTTGACGGGCTTAGGAGACAACCCTTACAGAATTTTCTCTCCTCTCTTTAAAGCTCAGAACATAGAAGAAAAGAGGGAGAAGAACTTTTGGCCTTTACAACAATTTTGAGCTCTAAAATTCACAGAACAGGATCAAGATTTCAGTGTATGTTCAGTGCCCTTTCAATGCTGAATGGGTGGGGTATTTATAGGCCCCAACCTAGTTCAAATTTGGAGCTCAAAATTATCAATTCCCGGAATTCCGGGATCAGGCGGTTGCACCTCCTGACTAGAGCGGTTGCACCACCTAGTAGAGCTCGAAGACTGAGCCTCTGCGTGGTGCCACCTCCTGTCAAGGGCGGTTGCACCTCCTGCCAGAGCTCGAAGACCAAGCTCAAGCGGTGCAACCTCCTGACTAAGGCGGTTGCACCGCTCAGCCAGTGCTCGGAGACCGAGCCCAGGCGGTGCCACCTCATGTCAAGGGAGTTTGCACTGCCCAGTCTCGCTTGGAGACTGAGCCCAGGTGGTGCCACCGCCTGGCTGGAGCGGTTGCACCTCCCAGTCTCGCTCGGAGACTGAGCCCAAGCGGTGCCACCTCTTGGCCTGGGCGGTTGCACCTCCCAGCAGAAATCAGGGTCCGAATGGGTTGATCCATTCGGCCCAATTTGGGTTTTTCAGGGGCCTAATTGCCCCAAGATTAAGTTAATGGGATCACCTCCCATTTCCAACTTAATCATTGTGCTAACTATGATATTCCCTAAGACATTTACTGCAACTTGCTCCGGTGCGTCAATCGCTTCTTCCAGCGAGCTTCCAGCGAACTTCTGTCGATAATCCGATGAACCCTCGGTGATGCTCCTGCGGACTTCCGGCAAACTCCTAGACTTACAACGATCCACTTGGTGAGTTCCGACGAGCTTCTTTGGCAAGCTCATGGACTTCTCGGATTTGTTCCCGTAGAACCCCAATGACTGTCCAAACTTCCGTCGAACTCTCGAACTCCCAACGTGATCATTGTCTTGACTCCGGCGCAACTCCTGCTGCATGTCTTTCTTCCATCATAGCTAATCCTACACACTTAAAACAAAACTTCGATCGAGACAATTAATCCTAAGCAATTAACCAAATTTTCCAGCATGTTATTGGTCCCTCGACGCTTCGTCCGATTCTTCAGCGCATCGTCCTCTCCTGCAGCCTATTGCCCAATCGGCCAGTTGACTCCGCAACTCCGATATCCTTGGCACAATACCCGCTCTTCTTGGCCCGATGCCCTAGTCCACGACGAGAAGTCTTCTATCGATACATCAACCGATCCACCGGCCCGACGTCCAATCTTCTGACATGTGCCTCCGGCACAATATGATTTTTCCTACTTTAATTGTCTCATCCTGATCGAAGCATCCTGTGTCACTCAAAACATAGTTTAAATCATAAACATATATCAAGTAGTTTCATCATCAAAATACGAGATTCAACAATCTCCCCTTTTTTGATGATGACAACCACTTGATAACAGAGTTAAACTTAACTCCCGGAGTTTAAACAAACTCCCCCTATCAATATGCCATATTGATAGAACCTTGAAGTCAAACTGAATTCAAGTCATTGCAATATTCATCATGAATACTAGCAACACGTCATCATGAACTTATGCATAAACTTATGCATAACATCATACTTCTCCCCCTTTGTCATCAACAAAAAGGAGAAGTCCAACTATTCTTGTGTTTGGAATATTAGTTTATTGTATGAAGAACATAATATCAAGTTTTATCATCATGCAATTTTGAAGCTAGAAAATTTAGCAAGTGTTACATCATGCTTAGAATATTCAAGCTATCAAGTTTTAGATATGCAAGTTTTACAACATACAAGATAGTGCTTTTAGAACATGCAAGCTAGCAATGTTACAACATTTTAGAAATTGCAAGCTAGCAACTTAGAGATGTTCAAGAAGGCAACTCTCACTTCTTGAAATATGCAAGTTGCAAGCTAGCAAATTTTTGCTTCCTTTGCAATGTTTGAGCTCGTAATTTTGCTTCTATTGCAAGGTGTAAGTTTAGCATGTTTAATTTTCTTGAGATAGCAACTATTTGCTTCTCTTTATACTACAAGCTAGCAATTTTTACAATATGCAAGTTTTGCTTCTTGAGATAGGCAAGATAGCACTTTTGTAATTTTTGTTTAGCAAGCTTGTGATGTTCAAGATAACAAGCTCTTTCTTCTCTTTTGAGAAGTGTCATTTTTGCTTTCTTTGCAAAGTGCAAGCTAGCAAAATGCCAAACTAGCAAGAGATAATGTTTTACATGAGGCAAGCAAACAATTTGGCAAGTGTTACATTTGCATCTTCTCTTTAGATGTGCAAGAAAATAAACAAGTTTTTGCATTTTCTTGACATTTCAAGCTAGCAATTATCGGTGATGTTCAAGATAGCAATTTCTTCTCTTTTGTAATTTTTGCCTTTTTCTTGAATTGTGCTAGCAATCTATTTCCCCCCCCCTTTGTCATTGTCAAAAAGAAGGGAAAAACCCTTTACATCAATTTCTAAATCATGACAAAGGTAAGTAATCATTCTTATTTGTGCATCATTATAGTTTTAATGCACAAATTCATTAACATTTCATTTTTTATGTATGATACCGAAAAATCAATCATCATTGTGAGCATATCAAACATGATTTTCAAGCATTCATGATATATCATTTTGGCAACATGATCATAGCTATTCAAATGATGGTATCTAAATGTCAAAATTCATTACATCCTATCATGCATGATCGAAACTTCTTATTTGTATACATCAAAACAAATTAATGAATATTTCATGTATTCTTATCATCACATAAGGAATATTAAGAAGAATTATTAGGTGATGAGATAAACATTTCATGAATACAAGGAATTGCATATAAATCATATCATAAGTGTTTCATGTATTCATATTATCACATGAAGCATACAAGACAACATTGCAAAGAAATCTTTTTATTTCTATATTATGAAATATATGATATCAAGGCTCATGATTCATTTGAAAAGATATAGCACAAAGAGCAACTTGAAACATTCTTATCAAGATCACATTTTAAAATATTCCAAGTATCAAGATATCAATATGACACTTCATTGAATTCTGAGAAATCAAAAGACAAGTTGCACTTCATTTGAAGAATTCCTTTTTGATAAATTTAGGGAGCATAATGAATGATCTTGATTTATAAAGAACTTCATGTTATAATTATCAAGATCATGATTTTAATAATTATTTTTTTTAGCAAAGAATCACAAAAGCACTTTATTTTTGCATAAGAAATCTCATTGTATTATGATTTATAAATTCTTTCTCTACACATGAATCATAGGAGATATGTATGTGAAACAAATCTTTACAAGTAAAAACACTATCATTCATATTTCAAGATGGAATTTATAAGCAGGAATCATTTCATCAAATCCATTTCAGAAAAATATTTTTCATATAATAAGTGTATGAGAAAATCCGATTGTTAGGATACCAATTGTTAAGCGAATTCAAAAACGAAATTAACACTTTCATGCATTCAGAAAAGATTTTGCTATAGATTTTCAAATTCAATCATGAAGATAAAACATGCTCATGATCATAAAAATTTATGTATCCAAAATACATAATTTCCAACATGTTATTAAGGCATGTAATAGTGTAAAATCATTATGGCAATTAAGTGATTGAACATTGAATCAAGAAAGTCCGAAAAATAATCTTAACAAGTTCATGCATTCGAGCACATTTTTACCATAGTTTTTCAAATACACTCATGAAAATAACACATGCTTATCATCAGCTTAAAATCTTATGCATAAAATTGTTAATCAAAATATTTAATTTCATCATTATGCATTTCTTCAAATCAAACATGATTTTTTTTTTTTAATCAAAATCGAGAAATAACAATGGAAATCAACATAATACACATTATTACTTCTTAACCATGATTTCATATTTTCAATCAAGATCATTTTATTTGTTTATCATAAAATATGCAATATTATCATTTTCGAAATTACTTAGCATGATCATAATTTTTTTTTTAAACATGTAATTTTTAAGAAAATTAATTCTAAACTAAAAGAGAAAATACATCATGAAAGCATCAAGTAATTTCAAAATAAATTAGGGGGATTTCGATTACCTCATCATTGAAAGCGATTAAGGCGTAGTTTGCCACCTTGCCTTTCTTGATTTTCTCCTCGTCTTCGGAGGAGCTCGATTCATCCCACTTTGTGTTCTTCTTCTTTTGGCCTTTTCCTTCATTTAAGTTTATTGTTTATTTTAGATTTTTGTTTAATAAACTTATTAAGATTTAGTGTTCGAAGTTCAAGTTCATCATTGTCCTCATCACTTGAGTCATCGCTCAAGTGGTATTCATTTGTCCGGAGTTCCAAATCCTTCCTGTTCTTTGGAAGGTGATTTTGTTCATCATGTTCATCATGTGCATTGTGCACCATTTCATATGTTATCAACGAACCAATTAGTTCTTCAAGTGGTAAGTTGTTTAGGTTTTTAGCTTCTTGTATTGCAGTTCTTTTGAATCCCACTTCTTAGAAAGAGAACGCAAAATCTTGTTTACGAGTTCAAAATCTGAAAAACATTTTCCAAGAGCTGTTAAACTATTGACAACATCCGTGAAACGGGTGTACAAGTCGCCTATAGTCTCGCTTTGTTGCATTCGAAAAAGCTCAAAATCATGCAATAAAATGTTAACTTTCGAGTCTTTGACTCTACTAGTTCCCTCGTGCATGATTTCAAGTGTTCGCCAAATGTCAAAAGCCGTTTCGCATGTAGAAATCCGATTAAACTCATTTTTGTCCAAAGTGCAAAATAAGGCATTCATAGCCTTTGCGTTTAAAGAAAAATACTTCTTCTCCAAATCCGACCATTCGTTCATCGGTTTAGAGGGAAGATGAAAACCGTTTTCAACGATATTCCATAAATCCAAATTCATAGAGATCAAGAAAACTATCATTCGAGTTTTCCAATAAGTGTAGTCCAATCCGTTAAACAATGGTGCACGAAAGACCGATAAGCCCTCTTGAAAGCCATGAAGAGCCATTTCTCTCGGGTGTAAATCCGAAATGAGAAATACTGGGCTCTGATACCAATTGTTAGGATCAAGAGCACTAAGAGGGGGGGGGGGGGGGTGAATTAGTATAGCAAAAATCTTTCTGCGATTAATAAAAACTGCGTTCGTACGATAAAAACAATTTCAGTGTGAAAGCCGATTCTAAGATTACTTTAACTTAAGATCAAGCGAGATGACATTAAAGTAAATCTATAAAGGCAGTTTGCAGTTATGATGGAAATCAGAATATAAGCGCAAACTGAAATACGACGTTCATACGATAAAAGCGATTTTCTTCTAAACGCCGATTCGAAAAGCACTGAACTTTGAAACACGGTCGTAAAAGCACAGAAGGCAGTAAGCTATTGAGGAGGTTTGCAGTACAGATAAGAAGCTCAAAGTAAATGCAAACCGAGATTTAGAGTGGTTCAGTGAATCTTGACCTACTCCACTTTTGGCTTCCTCCACCGACGAGGTCACCAACGTCAACTAGAGGCCTTCCTTCAATAGGCGAAGTGTTGGGAAATCATAGGGGGGCGACATCATATGCGCAGCGGAAGAACAAGAAAAACAAAAATCCCCGATTCCCAAAAAGATGTTCATCGTCGTGCGAAGATTGGTGCGCAAAATCCGCAAAAACACAAAACTGCGTATAGAGATTGTGTTACCTAGGGAGATCGTATATCCCTGTTTCCTTGCAGATCCTTAGGAGAGGGTGAAGGAGGTCAAGCGTCCTCCTCTCTAGCGGTGATCCACACAGCAGGGTTGCGACGACGCTCCTCAAAACTCCAGGCCTACTCTGAGGTGGAGAGGGAGAGGAGAATAGGAAGGGCAAGCAAAGACTCTAGCCTATGAGGCTGTGAATCCCTCCTATTTATAGAGATCCCGTGTCATAACCCTAATGGGTCCTTTCCCTAGTGGGTATTGGATCTGCATCCAATAAGACAAGGGCTCCGTCGGATATCTGATATCCGAACCTCTACTCATCGCAATGCCTACCATATGTGTGTGACCCTCTAGGCCCAATATCGAGCTGGCCGTGAGTCATACCTGTCAGAACTCCTTCTAACTAAGTGAATTATTATCTCTGTAATAATTCACTCGACTCATCGACTACGGAAGTACTAGGCCACTACGCCGTAGTCCCCAGACGATACAGGGGAATCCAATCCATTGGACCTGTCTGTCCTCAGTTACCATGTACCTATAGTCCCTCATCCATCTAATATCCCAGAGACCGTATATCGAGCATGGTGCTGTCAGACCCATACGGTTTCTACTCGAGTCTCGCTCTAATCGGATTCTCCCGGAGAACTCTTTCTCTCTCAACCCGAATGACCCTGGCCAGGGATTTGTCTGAGCAAGAACACATGGGATATTCCTCTCATGATACCGAGAGTGGATGATCCTCTATCGACACTCAATAGCCCTCGTAAGGTCGACTACCACTCCCAATGACCAGCTGTACTAGATCTGGGAACAGCCAAACCTATAAGTCTGGTATCAAAGAGTGGAGCACTCATACAGGACATCCTTGGTGTCTCAAGTCTAAGAACCAGATACACCACTAGGACTACGGAATCGTTGTCTGACAATAAGGCATCATCAACCATCCAGCATTCCGTAAGCGGATCAATCAGTGAACTCATTCTCCAATGAGCACCTGTACTGTATCCCTAGTGTCCCTACACGAGCAGCTATGAGACCAGCTGCATCCATCATATGGACGGGTATACAGCACACCAGTCTATCCGGTTATCACGATGTCCCTCTCGAGTAACCTATGACCGGGATTATTTAGGATATGTGTTTAAAGGTGAATCGATCTCATTATCGTGATCTCATCACGATCCGATTCCCATTGCACAAATCCAAGGACATCACAATACATATGCATTTATGCAATAGTTATAAAGTGATATACGCCAAAATATAATAAGCAAAAAGATTCTGTATCAAGTCACACGTGCCATCACTCACGTGATTGGCTTGCTGGGCACTTATGACTAGCAATCTCCCACTTGACCTAAAGCCAATCACCTATGTGTCTGATCCCCATCAGACCCCTGTGACGCTCAAAGACAATCTGAGACAATGGCTTTGTTAGTGGATCTGCAATGTTATCTTCGGATGGAACTCTTTTCACTGCTACATCTCCTCGGGTCACGATCTCTCTGATAAGGTGGAACCTCCTCAGAACATGCTTAGATTTCTGATGAGACCTAGGTTCCTTCGCTTGAGCAATTGCCCCGTTGTTGTCGCAATATAGGGAAATCGGCTCCTCACTATCCGGCACGACTCCCAAATCTGTGATGAACTTCTTCAACCAGACTCCCTCCTTTGCTGCATCTGATGCAGCAATGTACTCCGCCTCTGTGGTCGAGTCAGCAGTGGTATCTTGCTTGGAACTCTTCCAGCACACTGCTCCTCCATTCAAGGTGTACACATACCCTGAATTCGACTTGCTATCATCGACATCAGACTGAAAACTTGAGTCAGTGTAGCCTTCAACCTTAAGGCTATTACCTCCATATACTAGTAAAAGATCCTTAGTCCTTCTCAAGTACTTAAGGATACACTTTACTGCTTTCCAGTGCTCCAAGCCTGGATCCGCCTGATACCTGCTCGTGACACTCAGAGCATGCGCTATATCAGGCCTAGTACATAGCATGGCATACATGATAGACCCTATTGCTGAGGCATAAGGTATCATATCCATGTTCGCCCTTTCTTCTGGAGTCTTTGGGGACATACTCGTAGAAAGCGATATCCCATGTCTCATCGGTATGAGACCTCTTTTGGAATTTTCCATGCCAAACCTTTTGACAATAGTTTCTATGTACCTGGACTGGGACAAGCCAAGCATCCTTTTGGATCTATCTCTATAGATTCTAATCCCCAAGATATAAGATGCTTCTCCTAAGTCCTTCATGGAGAAGTGTCTAGATAACCAAGCCTTTATTGTGGATAGCATTCCTATGTCATTCCCAATGATGAGGATGTCATCCACATATAACACCAAAAAGCTAATAGCGCTCCCACTTACCTTTCTGTATACACAAGGCTCATCTTCGTTCTTAACGAAGTCATAAGATCTGATTGCCTCATCAAATCTTATGTTCCAACTTCGGGAAGCTTGCTTTAGTCCATAAATGGATCTAAGCAACCTACACACCTTATCTGGGCAGTTCTTGGACACGAATCCCTCAGGTTGCATCATATACACCTCCTCCTCCAGGTTCCCGTTGAGGAATGCGGTTTTCACATCCATCTGCCAGATCTCATAATCATAGTGTGCTGCAATAGCCAATAGAATTCTGATGGATTTTAGCATTGCTACGGGTGAGAAAGTTTCGTCGTAGTCAACACATTGCCTTTGACGATACCCCTTAGCCACTAGCCTTGCTTTATAGGTCTCTACCTTTCCATCTACTCCGATCTTTTTCTTAAAGATCCACTTGCAACCGATGGGTACAATACCTTCGGGTGCATCAACTAGGTTCCAAACCTTATTGGAGTATATAGAATTCATCTCAGAATTCATGGCTTCTTTCCACTTCCCGGAGTCTATACTCATAATAGCCTCCTCGTAGGTTTGAGGATCAATATCCTCTACATCCTCTGCTCTAATATGTCCCACATATCTCTCAGGAGGATGGGATACTCTATCAGACCTGCGTAAAGTTGAAACTTGTGTATTAGATACCTGAACAGACTCGGGCTGTAGAGTGGTGCTTGAGCTTGGTTCTCCAACCTCGCTCAATTCTATCATTCTCCCACTGTCTCCGTCAAGAATGTGTTCCTTCTCAAGGAACACTGCTCTCTTAGCTACAAAGACCTTTTGGTCCTCGAGATGATAGAAGTATTACCCACAAGTTTCCTTGGGGTATCCCACAAATTTACATTGCCCTGTGATTGATTCTAACTTATCGGGGTTGTGTCTTTTAACATGGGCAGAGCAGCCCCAAATCTTAACTACTTTAAGATCAGG